>NC_060270.1:37286778-37471684 GCF_021613505.1 Equus quagga
TTGCCTTGCCTCTTCCTAGCTTCTCGTGGTTGCCAGCAATCCTTGGCGTTCCTTGGCTTGTAGCTACGTAACTCCAATCTCTGCCTCTGTCTTCATATAATGTTCTTCTTTCTGTGTCTATGTCCAAGTTCATCTCTTCTTATAAAGACACCAGTCATATTGGATTTAGGGTCACCTAATCTCTTACGACCTTATCTTAACTTGATTTCATCAGCAAACACCCTGTTTCCAAAGGAAGGCACATTCACAGGTTCTGAACAAGCATAAATTTTAGAGCGGCATGAATCAACTCAGTACACATGGTCAATTAACATGCCATAGTCAAGCTTTCCCTCTCTACAGGGGCTCAGTGGAAATGAGCATTGTTTTCTGCCACAGATGGCATGGCCTTGCTCCAGTATCCCAGGGCCCTGAGTTTTATTCTTCCACTGGGGTTTTCAAAAACGTCCTATGGCAGGGGCTGGCCCCGTGGCCGAGTGGTTAAGTTCGCGCGCTCTGCTGCAGGTGGCCCAGTGTTTTGCTGGTTCGAATCCTGGGCGCAGACATGGCACTGCTCATCAAACCACGCTGAGGCAGCGTCCCACATGCCACAACTAGGTGGACCCACAATGAAGAATATACAACTATGTACTGGGGGGCTTTGGGGAGAAAAAGGAAAAAAAAAAAAAACGTCCTATGGCATCTTTTCCCATCACTAATACCTCCAACACCATTGCATCTTCCAGGTCATATGGCCCGCGTGGCAGGGCTGTGTACACTACAGCCTGCACCTGCCACAGAGCTGTTTCCTGCTCTGGGTCCCACTCAAGGTTGGCATCCTTTTTCATTTCCCAGTATATGGGTCAAAATAATATATTTTAGCTGTGGCGTGTGTTGCCTTCAGAACCCAAAGAAACCTACTAGGCATCGTACTTTTTTCTGTGTGGTATGGAGTGCAAAATGCGATCACTTGTCTCTTACTTTGGAGGAAATATCATGGCAAACCCCTGACCACTGGACCTCTAAATTTTTACTGATGTGGCAGGCTCTTAAATCTCTATAGAGTTTATTACCCACCCAATGGACCACACGTATTTTACCAAGAGCTCCAGCATACTAGTCACCTCCTGCTCATCTGGCTTGATCAGCATAATTTTGCCAATGTTATGGATCAGTGTGATCTTTTGTTAAATATCTAGACAGTCCAGATCTCTTCAGACTATATTATGACAAAGGGTGAATGAATTACCAGACTTGGGGCAAACTGTAAATGACTATTATTGTCCATTCCATGTGAATGCAAATTATTGCTGATCCTCTTTTCTGATTGATAGCTAAGAACCTATTTGCCAAATTGGTGGCTCCATACATTGTACCCAAGACCTCATGAATCTGCCCAGTAAATATACCACCTCTGGCATGAAAGCTGTGGTTGGGGTTACCACTTGCTTGAGTTTGCAGTGGCTATGTACATTCTCCAGAATTCACCTCATTTCTGTAGGGGCCAGACTGTTGATTTAAGTGGAGCTATCATGGGGACTACCTTCCCTGTATCCTTCAGATTCTTAAGCATGGCACTATTTTTTATGCCTTTCCCCTCAGGATGTGATAGATATGGTTTTTGATTTACTATTCTGGCTGGGGAATGGGTGGCAGTTTTAGAGGGTCACAATTGGCCTTCACCATTCTGATAGTTCTTACCCCACAGGCCAAGGATCCAATATGGGGGTTACTCCAACTAACAAGTATGTCAATCTCAATTACATAGACCACCAGATGGGTCTATGAACACAAGAAACCCACCATAAGCTGGATCTTTGGCCAGGACTCATACACTCTTACTCTAACAGGACCATGATAACACTTCAAGTCTCTAGATCCCAAGTTAACTCAGACCCTGTATCCAACAGTTTTTGAAATGTCTGAGCATTATCCTTCGCCCAGAATATAATTACCACAGTAAGTGTTGGACCCTTTGGGTTAGGAGTAGGGGAATGACTAAAGTGGACTTGCCATGGTACTGCAGGGTCCTTTTCCTAGTGTTCCAGCCACCTCTGCGATCAACAGGATCTGGTCTGAAAACTGGTTCATGTCCATAAATTGGGCAAGACATCATGACTGGTTATTGAGGTGACCACCCTTAGCCTCCTACTCATTCATTTTTGGTCTTGGTCTCTTTTGATTTTTTATATATATATATACATATATACACATATAAAATTCTCCTCTGCATAGCTTTCAAATGGCTGAATCATCATACAGACCACTTCTTCCTTCTCCACCCACCCATTCTCTCAAGTCACCACCAATGAAATGTTTAACAATGGGACCACCAGCACATGTTGGAGGCTGCCCATACTCCACCCAACTCCTAGGATGTGGCTCTTATTGCCAGCTGGGTGAAGGAACAATCCATCCCCAAACTCCATCTTACTGATGAATCTCTCAGACCACTCCTGGAAACAGATACTGAGATGGAGCTAGAAGTACCAAAGTTTCCTCAGGGAGTAGGACTTGTGAAAAGAAAGAGGTAGAAGCTGGAGTGGGCAGGGACAATTCTCCAACTATGATGCAAACCTGCTAAGCTCTCCAACCACAAATGCAGAGACCTGCTAAAACCTCTGCCTGCTCAGTGGGGAGCTCCAGAGCACAGACTCCCCATTAGACAAGCGCAGCATTGGGCAGAAATGGCTGTTGCTTGTGACACCGCCTTGTTAGGTTGTTGGCTGGAGGCCACCCTGAAAAGGATGTGACCTCAGCTGGAAGGCTGAGACTGACTCTGAGGGAGGCTACAGCTGAAGCTGTCAGCTCACCACATGCTTAGCAGCTGGGTGGTGAGTCCTTCCTCAAAGAAGTATCTGAGAGGAGCATCTCCAAGTGTGCCACACAGACAACAACGAGACAATCCGAGAACTACTTTTACACAAGACTTTGCAGAGTGCAGTCGAACCATAGGGTCATTTCTCTGGTTAACAAAGTGATGTTGGAGAGAAGTTTACCAAGAAGACTAGGTGGGTGGGGGTGGATTTTATAGAGGAAACCAAATATTTAAAGACCAAGGCAATGCAAAAGATGGGCATGTCTAGAAAAATACAGAGAATCTAGCAGAGCTGAAAAATAATGTTGGCAGGTAGAGGGGTGCAGGCATGAGTGATAAAAGGGGACACGTCATGCAGGACATAGTTTTCCCGGCCACCGACGTTCAGATTCCAGCCCACAGCCAACATAGGGCGCTTGGAGAATGTTCATCAGGGAAATTATATGATCAGATGTGAATATTAGCAAGACCTCACTGGCAGATGCATAGACAAGAGAAACTAGGAAGTGGAGAGGTCAGGAATGGTCAGGATGATGCTGCAATGATCCAGCAGAGAACCAAGGCAGGGTGGTCAGATGAAAAGGAAAGTCTACCTCTGCAGGAGACTGGCTGGACGTGGTCACTGACTGTGGGAAGGAAGGAAGGGAGGACCCCAGGCCTGGGCCCTGGTTTCTGACTTGGGTGTCCGGTTGGCTGTTCACTTTTCCCAAAAGACCTTGATCCATATGCTTTCCCTTTCTCCACCAATTTCCTCTTCCCCTTGGCCTGCCGTCTCTTCCCCCAGCCTAGGTCCCTCACATCATTAGACATCGCTCATCCCCAGTCCACCTGATGTATCTCTCAGCCCCGAGCTTTGGGGTTCTCAGTCCTATAGGAATGGGTAGTCCAGGAGCTAGGGCCCTCCCCAGAATGCCCAGACCAGCCCGTCTAGCCTCCCCATCTGCCCACTGTTCCCCTTGCTTCAGCCCTACTGAACTCACTCTCCTCTTATGATTTCCCACCCCAGGGCCCTCCACTTGCAACATCTAAGCCTTTAAGATCCAATTCAAGTGGCACCTCCTCCCTGATTTCTCAGCTGTGAGGGCATGTGTCCCCAGTCTCTACTGACCTTGCATGTTGTCCTCTGCACTCCCGGCTCTGTATGGTGGGGCTTCTACGCACTCGTAGGTCTCCTTCTCTCGATGTCAAGAACACAAAGACAGTGTCTGTTCCAGGCAGGGCCTTGCTCAGAGTGGGGGTAAGAAAGTGGCAGGGAAGGAGCAAGAAGGCAGAGCTAAGACTCAGGGACAGGGACAGAACGTGGGGGATGGTGCAGAAAGGCAGGTCCTGGCCTCTCAGGGCAGGAGGAGCCAGGCGTCAGTGGCTCCCCGACCACTACTGCCCTCCCCAAACCACACCCAGCCCCATGCCAACCTCATGGTTCTTAGCATCTACAGGGGCCAATGCTCTCCCTTCATTATTAATCACCGTGCTGAAGGAGCACAACAGGCCACATCCTTCCCTTGTAGGGTCACAGGATCCTCCAGCTGCCTTCCCACTAGCCCCCAACTGGGCCCAGCCTGGACTGTGCCTTTTTCTGGGGTGAGAGTCTCAAAGGATGTGCCTTGGTGTCACCCTAAAAAGCCCACCACGGTTTGGTTCACAACCTCTGGGAGTGACAAGGCCCCAGGATGTCCTTGCACCCGAGGACACCAGGTGACAAGGTGTTATGGGATCATTTCTAAAATGGGCTCAGGAACTTCTCAGAAGGAAAAGTTGACAGAGAAAAACAGATTGTGACCAAAAAACAATCACCAGGGTGTGTAGCATATTTGTGGCTATGTTCTTTCCTTTTTCTGTTCTCCCTGCAGATGGGGAAAGATGCAGAAATACAGGGATAATGGGTGAGGGAAGCCTTAGAATTAGCAGGGAACACCCCAGACGAAGTCCAGACTAACCAATGACCTCGGGCAGGTTACTGCTCTGTGCTTCACTTCCTCATCCAGGAAACTGACATCAAATGGGTTGCTCTGAAGATTAAATAAGTTAATATGCCCGTAAAGTGCTTAGAACCGAGCCTTGGCACAGAGAGTAAGGGCTATTATTATTTGTATTCCTTTTTCTAGGATGATTAGAATTGCGGCAACATGCCAATGTTGACAAATCTAATTGAAGGCCCAGAAGGGTATTGAGCGCTTCCATTGTCAGAGGGAAAGGATGATTGAAGCCACTCCTGCTTGGTGCAATCCATGAGCAATTAAGTGGTAATTGAGAAGGTTAGCGCGAAAGATAATTGCGCACCCTGGATGCCTGTGTTCCTCACAATCTTGTGTGTAATGATAGGTTTTTATATCTAGAGCAGAAAATTACATGCTTTCTAACTGTAATGAAAAGTCATTTGTAATTTAGGTGAAAATTATATTTGATTAGGTCGTGAGTTGTGAGAAATAAATTAGATGTGTTCAGAAAGAAAAAAGTTTGAAAAAATTGGACGTACAGTATGAACCCAACCACATGATGTTAAAGCCCCTATACCTCCGTCTGTAAAGCACAGCACGGCTTCTGACTGGGGTCGAGCTAAAAGTCCAATTTTGCTTGAGTCATCTGACAGCTCTCCTACGGAAGGATCCATCGAACGGGAAGCCTGAGGAGACTTGTTGTGACGCTTGATTTTACGTGTCAACTTGACCGACCCCAGGGTGCCCAGATGTTTGCTTAAACGTTATGTCTAGTGTGTCTGCGAGGGTGTTTGTGGATGAGATTCGTGTTTGAATCCGTAGACGGAGCAAAGCAGATTGTCCTCCCCAGTGTGGGTGGGCCTCATCCAACCCGTGGAGGGCCTGAAGAGATCAAAAAGAGGAGGAAGTCCCTCTCAGCCTGGCTGTTGAGCTGGGACATCGGTCTTCTCCTGCCCTCAGACTGGGACTTACGCCATCGATGCTCCTGGTTCTCAGGCCTTCTGACTTGTTCTAGAATGGCACCACCCGCCTTCCGGGGTCTCTGCCTTGCAGACGGCAGACTGTGGGACTTCTCAGCCACCATAATCACATAAGCCAATTCCTCATAATAAATCTCTATATGCATATATAGAGTTTATATAGTATACTATACATAGTACAGTTCATAGCATATATGTATAGCATATAGTATACTATATATAGTGTATATTTATATATATACACATATACACTATTTGTGTGTGTGCAAATATATATGTATATACATATATATAAATACTATTGATTCTGTTCCTCTGGAGAACTCTGACTAATACACTCCTGTGTGTGTATACATGTATATACATTCATGCATATATACATAAATATACACATATACATATATACATACATATATACAAACATATATGTGTATTTTGTACTATTATTATTTATTAGGTGGAGGTTCAGACATTTATAGACATTTTAGACATCCAGGACCGGGCAGGGCAGGTTGTGACAGACAAATCCTAAAATGTACAGAGAAAAAGGGGCCCCCTCTGAGAGCATTTGCCCTAATGGAGGAAGAGACCGCTAGAGCAAGCCAGGCCTGAAATGATCCCCAAAGGTTTGCAGTGGCTCTGGGTGCAACATCCTGACACCTGATACTCAAATACACCCCAGCTCAGCCGACCTGGCCCCAGGTAGATACAACAAGGAGAAAAAGTCTATGCAGATAACTGAAAGCATGGCCTCCAAAACTTCCCCTACACTTTGGAGCCCAAGCAACCACTCACCCAAATAAAGATGGCGCAGCTGGGAAAACCTCTTCCCATCGCTGGTCAAGGTAATGAACCCCGTCGTGCCAAGGCCAGGGCCGGGGAGTCCCACCGCAGAGAGTAGCCCTGGCAGTAGCTTTCTGGCATGGAGGGGACCAGGGCAGCTGTGGCTGCAAAGCCGGCCATCAGATGGCAGCAGAGGCGGTGTGCCTTGGCAAGGGCAGCCCAGCCAGAGCTGTCAGGGCCTGCCGGGGCAGAATCAAGGCTGAGAAGCAGCACACAGCAGACAGTGCCGCCGAAAGCAATGTCCAGAACCTAAATCATACCCTCCCCTTATAGACACTGAAAGACCTGGGAAGGGCAGCTCCACACGGGCTCGGGAACGGTTGAGAGCTTGCTGTCAGTGGTACTGAGCCTGGGTTTGCATTCACTGGCTGGTGAAACCGGTGTGTTCCAGTTGGAGTAGTAACAAATGATAGTAAGTACTGTCTACTGAGCACGGCTCACAGGCCAAGTTCTTCACGCGAATTCTTCTACTGTCGAAGCAAAGAACAGAACCAGAGCTCGGGGCTGAGGAAGGGAGTGAAGTCGTGTTGTGGAAGCCTCACTTCCTCTGGAGCCCTGTGTGGTAAGGAGGAGCCGGGACAGTTCTCACCCCCGGAAAACAGACCTGGGGCCCACGTGGGGCTGTCGGCTCCCCCTGTGTGGGCAGCAGCAGTGGGGCCAGCAGGGCCTATTCTGACAGTTGAGAGGCGCATGCGCCTGTGGGGAGAGTCACACAATCCCCACTCCTCCTCCATTCCCAAGAGCCCTGTTGGCCGAGGCGTGGGCACTCTCACGGGACACCTGACTCAGCAGTATCCAAGATGCAGGACTCGGAGCTGAGAGGCAACCTGAGAAGATCAGGCCCCTGGAGTTCACAGAAGTTTTCAGAAAGACTTTGGACTTCTCCCAGAATGAGGAGAGGAGGTGCAAAGAAACTATGACGTCAGCTGACACATTATGTAGATGAAATGAAGTACAGCTGGAAATATGCATGCTTGGGTACAACTGGGAGTCCACCACTTCTACTGGCACGAACCCGCTGGGTAAAATGAATAAACACAACATTCGGAAGTCTGGAGAGGCAGAGAGAAGGGAGGAGATGCCTGTCATAGGCATGCAGAACGGATCCCAAATGAAAATCCCCACTAGTGAAGCTGCTGCGATTCCACAGTAAACTATGTGGTCAGAAATGCTGTTATCAGAGATTGGAAAGCTTCAAGAAGTGTGCAGAGATTTTCCAAGATGGCAGACAAGGTGAGCTGTAGTTTGAAGACACCACTGAACATCACCTGAAGGAGCGGTGTCCCTGAGCATGGAAAATAGGCCCTGGGAGCTGTAAGGCACGTGGGTAAGTTAGAGAAGGGGAACAACAGATAGAATGGGGATAGAATGGGGAGCAGACCCATCCTGGAGGGGAGGCTCCAGATGTTAGAGGACAAAAGATGCTTCATTCTTCTCTGGGAGCTTCAACAGCTGGAACCAGAGTGGTCCCAGGAGCCCGCTGGGGAGAGGTCCAGCCCCTCTTCTTCTGACAGGCCCCACCCTGGAGATCTAATTCAGACAGACTCTCAGGAAGCCTGTTGGCAAGCACATCCCTGCTCCTACTCACCAAAGACCCAAAGGCGAGCAGGTGGGGACAGAGGGAGAGACACACAGAGCACAGGCTTCCAGCTAGCCTTCCGGGAGGCAGATTTACACAGGTCGGCCCTGTTGACCTTTGGTGGCCCTGTTGACAATTAGCAGCTTTCTCTACACATCTGTGCTCTCGCCCAGCTCAGCAGGAATCTGGCCACACAGACGTATGACTCACACCAGCGGATTCCTCGTGGATCTTTGGGACTTAAAGGAATGCCAACTTCGTTATAAAAGAACTTCATTCTGCAATATTATAATTGAGATGTTGCTCCATTGTGCTATTTCCATGGAGGAAAAAGTAATGTTTGTTCATTTTTTTCTGATCACAAAAGTCATAAAAGTTCATTGGAAAACAGCTGGAAACTCGGAAAGGTAGGAAGAAGAAAATAAAGTCACTCACAATCTGACCATTCATCCATTCCCCAGACAGACATTGAGTTCAGACCTTTTCAAGCCAGATCTGCTCTGGGCTGCAGAGATGAACAGAACTGGCAGAGCCCTCGCTCTTGTGCCGCTTACACACCAGTGGGGAAGCAGACAAGAGGCAACTCAATAAGCATAAAATATGGCGGGTTGTAATAAACACCATGCAGAAGAATAAACAGGGCATGGGGGACAGGAAGACTAATGGGGAGGGGAGATGTCCTATTTGGAGGGTCAGGTGACATTCTGCCAAGAAAGAAGCAGAGTGAACTTTGGGGAATTTTCCTTCCAATTTTTTAACTATACATAAATATTTATTATTTATGTATCATATTATTACATTATTATTATTTATTTGTTGCATTATTGGCTGCAAGTTTTAAGATTAAAATTTTTTAAATAAGCCTATTTTCTTAAAAAAGTAATATTTGTTCGTTGTAGAAAACCTGGAATATCTGGAAAAGTAGAGAGAGGACGAATCTCCCGCAATAGAATTACCACAGGGTAATCCTTCCACATGTGTTGGTACATTTCCCTCCTCTGTGTCGATTGTTAAACTCATGGTATTTACACTATCGAATCCTGCTTTTTTTCTCTTAACTCTCTCTCATAAACATTACCCCTCAGAGTCAGGGTTTTGAGAGAGAAAGTGCCAGAGGCCACCGTTTCCCTTCTATGCTGGAAAAGGCTTCCTAACAACCCAGGAGCCCTGCTCCCCTGACTGGCTGCCTGGGTGCCGCCCTATGTGGGATGACCCTGGGTCCTCCAATCAATGTGTTATTGAGAGAGCTTGACCCAAATAACAAGTCCCAGATGCCCACAAGTCAGGTCTCAGGCAGATGAGCCACCTTGTGTCAGACTCAAAGGGAGCTGAAGTCACCAGCAGGGCCGAGGCAGGTGGAGGTGAGGGAGAGTACACACCCCCAGGGAAGTCAGGCAGGAACCGGAGAAAGGAGACATCAGCAGCAGGAATGTCTGTCCCTGGAGCCAGAGTGGATAGCTCTGCTATTCCGGAGACTGGGACAGCCCCAGACTTCCCCCTAAAGCTCCTACAAGAGAGATGCCATTGTCTTAGGAAGCCCCAAAGGGAGGAAGAACTGCAGACAAGTTATAGGCTGCTGCTGTTCCCCCCTCCTCCTGCAGCATCTCCATCCCAACCACTTCCCTCTGGGTCTGGCCTTCCTCCTTCTTGCTTCATTGTCTTAGCAGAGCATCATTCTGGACCTATGACCAATCACATCCACCCCCAACCCTACCAAATTAGGTCAGTAGAGAGTTTTATAAGCAAGAGGTTGCTCTTCAGCAGCCTTTGAGCATGTCCACTAAACCCTAAGAAGGGTTTGGTTATCTGTGAAGGGAGAATGTGGCTGGTCCAAGGGTTGGGGATCCTCTCGGGCTCTGTGCTCATGTCCTGCCTATTTCACCATGCTCCAAATGGTCCAGGACTTTGAGCAGTCTTTGCTCATGCTCCTACAAAGTCCTGCTACTTTCTAGCTGTGTGTCAGTAAGCAAATTACTTACCCTTTCTGAGCCCCCGTTTCCAGGGACTGGTAGAAGTTGATCCTAGCATTCCTCAGTCCCGAAGTTCCATACAGTCAGAACGCAGGGTCAAGAAAAAAGAGCTGTGGGAGCCCCAAGGAGGCAGCAAGGAAATCCTGCTTTGGGAGAAGGCTGGCTGAAGGCATCAGGGGTGATTCCATTTAGAAGGTGTCAAGGAACTGGGCCTCGTAGCCCTTGTAAGATAGTTTTTAAGAGCATGACGTTGGGCCTCAGTGAGAAATGAGTTGGAATCCTGGCTCTGCCACTTACTGTCTGGGTGACCACGGGCACTCTAACCACCTCTAGGCTTCAGTTTCCTCATCTTACAACTAGAATAACAATAATGAATAATAAATAATAATAATCAATAATTAATAATAATAATAATGCCTATATCTGATAGGTTTGTTGTGAGCCTTAAATATATGTTCAGAGAGGTCAGCATCATAACTGGTGAGTGCTCAAAAGTTGTTCTAATTATCTTTATGTTATGATCCATGATTATTATTTACCAGGCGGAGGAGGGTCGGTGGAGGGCATGTCAGGCAGAAAGAGCACCATTAGCAGAGGCTTGACAAGACAAGGTGTGTTTAGAGAAGGGAGATCAGTCTGTGGGGCTGGAAAGTACATTGGATGGACTGTGGGGCCTGGGAGTAGGACGGAAGATGAGGCTCCAGCAGCGCCCCACGCTGTTCCCTCTCTCACATTTTCTGGGAGCCCCACCACCAAACCAGGTATTCTCTATAGAAATGCCAGCCTCACCCTCGCCCTCACCGGCCTTCAGCTTCTGCAGAGTGGGAACCGTCTCTCTAGCTCCCCTACTTCTGACAGAGAATAGCCCTTGTCACCCTCTGCCTGGACAGCACAAGTGTCTTAAATGGCCCTCCTGGGCCCAGCGTTCCCTGCAGCACAAGTCCCACAGGCCCCAGAGCCATCTCTGCAGAATGTCAGTGTGGTCGGCTTACAACCATTCCCCCCTGCCCATCGCCTTAGCACAGAGTGCACTTACAAAGCCCTTCATGGGCCTCTTCTTCCCTCCATGTCACCCCCTCCTGTCCTAAAGTCTAGAGACAAACCCGCCTGCCTTTACCCAAACGTACCACAAACTTATTTCTGGGCCTTTGCACGTGCCCATCCCCCTGTCCAGGATACCCTTGCCCATTTCTTCCCCTGCAAATATGTTTTGATCATTTTAGACCCAATCCACTCCCTTCCCAGTGTCATGGGGCTCCAGGACAAACCTTGATGCTGGAACCATTGTACCATGGGCTCCAAGGGTGCATTAGCACCCCACCGCCGGCTGTGACCTCTCAGTTCATCTTTGCATCTTCAACGCCCATCACAGTGCCTGGCTTTTAAAAAAGGCTCAATAGAAACATGTGGAGTGATTGAGATTGGAAAAATAGGGCCAGAGCTTGGAAAGCCTTAAAAGCTACAATAAGGAGTTAAGTTAAGGGGAAACCACCAAAGATTTGGAGACCAAGAAATGGCATCCTGAGGTGTCTTAGGGAATTGATCATGGACAAGGAGAGGGCAGCCTGGATGTGCCCGGGATGGTGGGACTTCTCCACCTCCAGAGAGAAGCAGGGGGCAGGAGAGCAGTGACATCCGCTGGAAGAGTCAGATTGCTGTGACGAGAGAGAAGAGGTGGTCTTCCACCACCCCTTTAGCAATGACCCACTTAGAGGGTCTGCTCATGCACTGCAAAATCAGAGCCACGCCCTGCATGGGGTAGAGGTGGGATAGGGGAGAAGGAAAAGCTGGAGTGTCTCTAGTGCACTAGGACTTGGCTGTCTGGGGAGGAGAGTCTAAGCAGTCTCTAGCTCCTGTGGCGCCACGGAAGGTCCTGTGGCTGACCTGTTCCCACAGAGAGCCCTGCATCCTCAGGATGGGAAATGTGATGATGGAGGGGCTTCACTGCTGGGTGTGGGGTGGGACAGGGCTCTTGCACTGCCGAGGGGAGGCGGGGAGGAGTGGTCCAACCTTCCACCCTCCTCAAGTCCCCACACCCACCCTTTACTCTTGGGGCCACTGCTGGGACCTGAGGCCCTTCCCCATCACCTCCTGCCTTCCCTTCCCCTGGCTCTCTCAGAGGAAGGAAGCCCACTCTGCTTTATGACCCACCCCTTGTACTCTTTCAGGCAATTTCAGCTGCTGGTTACAGAGCTCGAGCCACAATGCCTCAAACAGGAGACAGGATGGAGTGGCTCCTATAAGCAAAAAGCCTAAGGCAGGGAGGACTTCTGCAGGACTTTGATCTGCAGCCCCTACTCTGTTTTCCAGAGTTTCTCTTGACAACATGTGGCAGCCCCTGCCACTCACATTTTGAATAGGACAATTGAAAGGAGAAAAAAACCCCTCCCTAATTCCAGCATGGCACACATCTGTCCAATAGCATTAGCTAGAACAGCATCCGTGCATCCCTCTTTTGCATGGACATCTATCCTTTTCCCTCTTTTGACTTTTTGTCTGATTCTCACAAGAATCCCTGACCCAAAAGAGGTTACAAACCTCTGCCTGGCAGAAAAGAAAGTTCATTCACGATAACTGTCCCTAATTCTAAATATTGAGCAAATGCTCAAATTGTTGGTAATTTTAAGAACTGGATGTGAAGTAGGGTTCATTCTGACATCCAGGGAGGCTGGAGAAATTCTCAGAACATAGAAAAGCCAAGACAGAGTGTGCTGAGCAGAGAAAGACAGAAAAGCTAGATCTGACACATGACTGGGTAGATTTATTTTTCTTTGGCCTCATCTAGCTTTAAATGTGACCAAATGTTTAAAGAGGAAAGATCGAAAGTAGTTATCAGAGCTCATTTATTATTTGTGATACTTAATATGCATGAGTATTTTTAACTGTTTATTCTTAGGGCAATTGTATGGGCAGAATAATTCTCAACTCCTCTTTCTTGTTATGTTCATGAAGCCCTAAATGAAAAGAACTCCACGTAAAATGCAAATTAAAATCACAGTGAGATGCCCCTATACACCTGTTAGAATATCTAAAATTAAAAAGACCGACTATACCAAGCATTGATGAGGATGTGGAACAACTGGGACTGTCTGCATTGCTAGTGGGAATGTAAAATGAAACAGCCACTCTGGAAACCAGCTTGGCAGTTTCTTCAAAAGTTAAGTATATGCCTACTCTATGACCCAGCCATTCCACTCCCAGTATCTACCCAAGAGAAATGAAAGCACATGGGCATACAAAGTCTTGTACACAAATATGCATAGCGGCTTTATTTGCGTTAGCTAAAAACTGGAAACAATCCAAATGTCTATCAGCAGATGAAAGAATACTGTTCTGCAATGAAAAGGATTGAACTGTTGGTACACACACAACAGCGTGAATGAGTCTCAAAATAATAATGCTAAGTGAAATAAGCCAGATAGAAAAAGAGTCTAGACTGTATGGTTTCACTTGTATAAAATTTTAGAAAATTCAAGCTTCTCTACAGTGACAGAAGGCAGATCTAGGATTGTCTAGGCACAGGGTGTAGGAGAGGGAGGAATTACAAAGGGACACAAGAAACTTTTGGGGGTAATGACACAGTCATTATCTGGATAGTGCTGATGGTTTCACAGGTGTACCCATATGTCAAAACTTATCAGATTGTACACTTTAAAAGTATGGTATGTTTTATACATTATAAATGTTTTAATATGAAGTTTATTGAATATCAGTTACACCTTAATAAAGCCATTTAAGAAAAAGAACCCTAAGGTTGGGCAAAATGGGTCAAGGGCATTAAGAAGAACAAACTTCCAGCTATAAAATAAAGAAGTCCTGAGCATGTAATGTACAGCATGGTGCCTATAGTTAATAATACTGTATCATATACTTGAAAGTTGCTAAGACAGTAGATCTAAAAGTTCTCATCACAAGAAAACCTTTTTTTGTAACAATGTACGGTGATGGGTGTTAAGTTGACTTATCGTGGTGATCATTTCACAATATATACAAATATTGAATCATTATGTTGTACCCTTGAAACTAATATAATGTTATAGTCAATTATATCTAAATTTTAAGAAAAAGAAAGAAAAAAGAACCCTAAATGTCCACTACACCTCTCCCCCTTTTCCTCTTGGGACCTTGTGTTTAAGGCCTTGTCTTAAATTTCTCCCTTTTCTTCCCTGTCTCTCCTTCGATTTCACGATCTTCCTAAACTAGACAAGACTCTCCCCTCTGGGCTAGGCAGTAACGTCATTCTTTCGTAGCAGTGAGATAGAAGCGTCAGGACTCCACCAATCAGAGTCCAGTCACAGGGTTAATACACATAGCATAGGGTGCCAAGCAGTACCCAGATAGTAACACCACTGATTTGGTCCTATGCCCCAGGTCCAATTTCTTTGCTCATCTAGGCAGCTGTGCATCTCAGGGCTGAGATGGCTCTCCTGGCGATAGAGTCAACCAAGAGGAGTCTTTTCTGGAAAGCACGCCAAGCTCCGAACACAGCTATACACCGGTTCCAAGGGCAGAAACTGTCACTATACCTTTTCCTACTTTCCCCAGGGCAAAAACTGTGACGCCTAATTGTACATTTCTTGCATCATTCAATGACAAAGTGGAAAAATGTCCCTTATTCACGCAAAGAAAACTAAAAGCAAACAAAGATGGCTTCTATGTAAAGATGGATTTATAATGGGGAATTACAAGTATTTCCAATATACCTCTTGCTGTAGATGTTAGAAATAGAAACAATAATCAAGTCTGCTAATTCCATCTGCTTCCTATAAAAAGGGAAAATTCCTTACATGTGGGTGTCAGGAGGCCTCAAGTCAATGGTGGCGATTGTCCCCAGAGTCTACCAGAACCCCCTCCTGGCTGGTTCTTTGCCTCCTCCAAGACCACCTCCACTCCACCTCCCCTCTTCCACTGCTGTGATGGAATGGCACTCACTGCCTGCCTCACTTTCTTCTCATCACCCAGGGCCTAACTCATCTCCATTTTGCTGTGGCCCCACTCCTCCAGTGAGGAGCCTCAGTGTTGCTCCATAACCTTTTCTCAGAGCTGCAATTAGCATCCTTCTGTAACCGTTACCCTTCCTCCCTCCTCTGCCTTCTCCAAGTTGCCTGCTTGCTGCCTCTCTGACCACTCCTTCCCATTGGTTCCTCATTTTATCCCAACCGCTTAAGTAAGGATAATTTCCTAAATTCTATCCTTGGCTGACTTTTCTTCTCTCTGCACAAGCCTTCTCTGAATATCTTTTACCCTCCCATGCTTCAAGTTTTATTTTATTCAAATGACTCCCAAATCTACATGGCTAGCTCTAAGCTCTCTCTCCAAGCTTGAGATTCACAGATGGTGGACTATAAATAAGATACATTCCTAACAAATGAAGAAAAAGATATTTTTAAAATCTGCAACTCAAAATTATGAAGGGGTCCCTTGGTAGATCAGAAACTGTGGAGAATTCCTAAAGAGGAAATGCTGATGAAACGATGATGGGATTGGAGTGAAGAAAGAAAACGCAGTCCGAAATGTGGATGGGAGAGCACCATGCCCAGAGGAAGGAGTGCCTGGGAGCTGGACGGGACCAGGGCAACCCAAAGGGAGAACCACCGAGAGGAACAGTGTTTGGTCCACTGCCCACAGAAACACAAACACTCAGCAAGAGACGCCTGGAGCATCTCCCTCCAGGCAACGCAGTGGGTATGGGCCTGGGTCAAAGAGACAAGGCAGTGTCCAGCGCATACCAGAAACTGGAGCACCCACACCCACAAGACCAGCCTCTGCCATACCCTGTTCCCAGGTGCCCATCCTCCCTCTTTCCCACTCTCACACCCAGCCCACTCCTTCCGCAAGCAAGAAGCACAAACAGGCACTAGAGAGTCTAACTCAGCGGGCCTCTCCACTACAATGATGAGCACATCAACAAGCAGCAAACTTTTGAGCAAGGCCAACACTGTGAAAAAAAGTAGAGCAGATAATAAAAAAGAACCTACAGGGGCAATGTATAATCATAGGAAGATTTAAACATAACCAAATCCTCAGAGGAATAAGTGAGGATCTGGCAACCAAGAGACAAGAATAGGCAGGCTGTGATGAAAAAGAGTTCAACGAGAACTCTTGAAAATAAAAAAAAATAATCACGGAAATAAAAAATTAAGCAGATGAGCTGATAAAATAATTACAGCTTATAGGAATTACTGAGCTGGAAAATTGAGCTGAAGGATTCTTCTGGAATGCAGTACAAGAGAAGGAAAATATGAATTAGTATATTTAAGAGATTTGGAAAATAAATTCTGAAGTTCCAATATCCCTCTAATAGGTGTTCCAGAAGAAGAAGAAAACAGAATAGAGAGGGAATTTTTAAAGAAATGTTAAAACTGAGCCAGCTGTGGTGGTCTGGTGCTAGGATTCGGCGGTCTCACCTCGGCAGCCTGGGTTCGTTTCTTGGTCGTGGAACCACACCCCCCTCTGTCAGTTGTCATACTGTGGAGAACATACAGTAGAGAACTAAACTAACAACCAGGATACACAACCATGCACTGAAGCTTAAAATAGAAAAAAAAAGTTAAAACTACAAAATAGAACAGAAAATAACATAATACTGTGTTCCCACCAATCATTACTGACAATTTATAATGCTTTAACAGATGTGCTTCAAGTAATATGTTTAAAGAAATAAAACTACAGATAAAGTTGATGGTCTTTCTGATCCCCAGTTCCTCTCCTTTTTCCTTAGGGCAGCAACTACCATCATGAATTTGTGTATATCTTTCCAGTCCATTATTTATATAAATATACATACACTCATATATGTATATAAATATATAAAAATAAATATATAAATATCATATATATGATGTGTAATACATAATACATATGATGCTTTTGCATGTGCCTGTCAGTTTTACTAAAGTAATAACATACAGCACATAGAGTTCTGCAACTCGCTATTTTCACTCAACAGTGTAAGTTTTAGCTCTCTCCATGGTTATGGAGAGAGGGCCAGTTAATTTCTCTGAACTGCTGTAGACTATTTCATTGTATTACTGACTATACCACATTTTTTATATAGTCCTTTATTTATAGATAGACTTACAGGGTGTTTCCAGATTTTTACCATCATGAAACAATGTAATAATATATGCCTTATGCACATGGTGAACATTTCTCCAAATGTCTATCTAGAAGTAGGATTGCGGGGTAATAGGGTATGCATGCTTCCAATTTTACTAGATTCTGTCAAATTGCCCCTCCACTTATATTCCCACAATCAGTTTCTGACTGCTCTCATTTTCCCTCAACTTCACCAATACTTAGTATTTTCAGACTTTAATTTTACTGATCTGATGGGTGAGAAATTATACCTCATCATAACTTTTATTTGCATGGTCTTGATTTCTTGTAAGTCTGACCATCCTTTCATAGTCTATTGGCTGTTTGGGATTTCTTTTCTGTGAATTGTCTCTTTAAATCATTTTTTTTTAAATTGAGAGGTAATTGACATATAACTTTATATTAGTGTTGGAGTATACCATATTGATTCAATACACAATTGCAAAATGATCCTGACACTAAGTCTTGTTAACATCCACCACCACACATAGTTACAAATTTTTTTTCTTGTGTTGGGAACTTTTAAGATCTCTCTTAGCAACTTTCAAATATACAGTATTATTATATTATACACACATGTTATATATACCATATTGTATTACTAAAATACAGAATTCTTAACTATAGTCACCATACTGTACATTACATCCCCAGGACTTATTTTATAACTGGAAGTTTGTTTCTTTTGACTTCTTTCACCCATTTCACCCTCCCCTCATCTCCCTGAATCCTTTTTCAATTGCATTTATAGTGTCTTTTTTTATACAAATTTTTATATAATCAAACTTACCAATCTGATGTGAGATATATTTTTTAAAGAATAGATGAGTATTTCTCAAACCTAAAAAACTCAACACCCAACCTCCCATCCCTTGAATTCTTTTTCAATTGCACTTACAGTGTCTTTTTTCATATAAAAGCTTAAAATTTTTACATAATCAAATTTATCAACCTGATGTGAGATATATTTTTTAAAGAATGGATGAATATTTCTCAAATCTAAAAATCTTGATTCATGGCCCAGCCCTGGTGGCTTAGTGGTTAAGTTCAACACACTCCTCTTCTGTGGCCCAAGTCCAGTTCCTGGGCACAGACCTACACCACTCATCCATCAGAGGCCATGCTGTGGTGGAGGTTCACATACAAAATAAAGGAAGACTGACACAGATATTAGCTCAGAGAAAATCTTCCTCAGCAAAAAATCCCAAAAACTTCAGTCCTCAGACTTGACAGGATGCACCAAGTGTTAAATAGGATGGATATAACAAATGCCCATTTAGACACATTGTAGTGAAACTTCAGACTATGATTGTTGGAGGGTTTTAGGTGTTTGGGAGGTGGGAGGAGTTGCTGTTTGCGCCAGTGTTTGCAATGAGACCAGAAGAGAAGGAGGGAGCTCTCTGGGGACTCGAAAAAACTGGCAAGGAACTGAGAACGTCTTGCGCCTTCACTGGTCTCAAGCTGTCAGTCGTGGCTGCTTCATAAATCACCAGGGACCTGAGACATTGCTGCACAGAACTCTGGAGACTCATTAGGGAGCATGGACGGAAGGATTTTGTTGTTACTGTTATTTAGTTTTGTTTAACACAATAACAATTTAGAGTTCACGAAGCATTGTTTACGTATTATGGTGAACAATCTGAATCTGTCATTTTTATAGAGAAAAACGATTGAATGTTGGCAACTTCCTAGGGTTCAACCTAACACATGATTTCATTTCATACTCTTAACTCTGTGAGATACACATTATTATTACTAACTTTTTGACAGATAAGCGACCAGTGGGCCAGAGAGCTTAAGTGGTCTTATGGGAGACTTATGCCGGCTAAATGACAGAGGTCAGCCTGCCTGGCTCCATCCTGCGGCCTGACCCTGAGAATGCTCCATCTGAGAAGTGGTAAAAACACTTCGTGTTCTTTCTCTCCCCCAGGAGGATTGTCCTGTCATGGGGGTCAGCTGTCTTCTAGGGAGATTAGGCTCAAGATAACCACGGGTTCTTGGCTTTTGCCAAGAGATCTCAGCCTTGATATTTGAGCAGACAACATGCTTCAGGCATAACACACGGGCTGGAGGAAAGTGTGTCAAGGGCAAGAGTAGATCATAAACCAGAGACGATCAGGTGCATGGAAGAAGAAGAGGAAGAGCGATTGCTGCGCCTTTCCCAGCTGCCAAATGCTGTGCTCAGAGCCCTAAGTAACTGACGTGCTGTTTCCTTGCACAAACAGCCTTCTGGGAGGAAACCTTCCATGGCCTGGATGACAACTCCAGCAAGTCCAAGATTTTTCTGCTCATTCTTAGAATAGGGTCTGTGGTCATTGGGGGTTGCAACATAACCTCAATTCAGAAATTAGAATGCTAATGCAAGACCGTCATCAAAACTCGGAACTTATTTTTACCTTAAGTCCTTCTCTCTTCCCCCAGCCTGGGCCTGCCCGGCTGGACGCCCACAGTGAGGACAGTCTAGAGGGGTTGGCTTCTTCCCTCTTTTTCCACTTGGCCTCCCCAGGCAGTTACCATGGCTACAACTACAGCTGCTCTGTGGGAGCAGTCGGGGAAGGGGCAGCAACAGCTGGAAGTTGACTTCAGGCTTTCTCACAAGGCAGATGTTAAATTCTGCCTCTTTCTCGGGGACCACTTTAACGCCCTGTCCACAGGTTTCCCACTCAGCCTCTTTCTCCAGGACTTCTGGATGTATCTCAAGTCCAA
This sequence comes from Equus quagga, assembly GCF_021613505.1. NCBI lineage: Eukaryota > Metazoa > Chordata > Mammalia > Perissodactyla > Equidae > Equus > Equus quagga. The sequence goes on from NC_060270.1 coordinate 37,306,689, forward strand.
TCTCATTGCAAGTGGTCACCTGAGACCCCTTCCTCAGCCCCTGGGCATTCAGCTCCAGCCTTTAGCTAGTGGAGTCCCCCCATACAGGACCCAAGACATGGAGTCCTCGCAGGCTCTCTCTCCTGTGAGGCCCACAACTGTCCAGTGGAAACACGCATGCATCTTGTGCCCTAAAAAAACACAGGGCGTGCAGGCTGGTTCCAGCTGGTGGCAGCAGCCCGACGAAAGCATCTAGTGAACTCTCCTCTCACCTTCCAGATTTCCCAGGTGGGACCACACCCCAAGCCACCACACCTCAGCTATAGGGGTCACACTTTAGGGTCTTGGAGTAGCCCCCCTAAAGACACCCTCACTAGGTTTGAAGCGAGGGAGCAGGAACTCACCCTGTCCTCAAGATGGGACTCATGGACAGCTTTCTTCAAGGAAATCCTCCTCCCGAAATCCTCCTGTCTCCTCTATTTCTTCTTTTTCAGAGTCCCAAAGTGGGCCACGGGTTTCAAAAGTCTTGGAATAGATTTTGGCATTTCTTAGAAAGTCTCCGTAAGGTGACTTAGCCTCTTACTTTGGATTTTCATACCTGTGATACATATTGGTGCTTGGCGGAAAATTTAGTTTTAAGGCCCTCTTACGTTTATATGCATTGACACTTTTTGTTTGTAAGTGCAGATGACATTTTCTATTTTATAACGAGGAAGACTCATCTCCGAGGGCTCAAAGAGGTAAGGCCAAGGTCACCCAACCAGGCAGTGATGGAGCTGAGATTCCAACTAGGTCTGTCTGGCGTCATCTGGAAGGTACGTGCTCGCTGGCTCCAAGCCCAAGGAAAGAATTTGGAGACACAGAGGAAGTGCTTCCTTCATTTAAGGCCCAGGCCCCAGATCACCAAAAGAGGCTCCAGGCTACTGTAGAGCTGATGTACGTCAGCTCCTGTGGTGTGGCCCTGCCCACACCTGCACAGGACACATTCTGGGACCCAGAGAGAGGGCTGGGAGGACTTGGGTTGTGGGAGAGATGGATAATTCTATTGATTTGGAAACGACCCAATCTCCATGTGACTTTCGACTGGAAGGAGGGTGCCAGGAGGGCTGACTCACCTAGTCTAACATCCAAGCCAAACACTGTAAGGAAAAGGCTCGGTTCAGCCAAGGCTGTAGCAGCAGGAGGACGGGGAGTCTGTGCTGGGATCCCAGCCATGCCTTTGCCTCAGTGTTTTCTCACTGTGTTTGGGCCTCCCTTTCTCCATGACTTCTGGGAGTTTGGAAACAAGGCATGCTGGGGCTTCAACAGGTGGTCCAAAGCCACCATAGGAAGGTATTGAGAGGTGAGAGATGGAAGAACAGACTTAGCTGGTCCTCATAGGAGACAGAGGACATGGCACTGGCCAGCTCCCAAAATGGGCTTAGTTTGGTCTCCAATAAGGTTCAACCTGGTAGGCATTTCCATCACTGGGGGTTGTTAATAAGCCACGGTCCATCCACAATGGAGTGACCACTGAACACCATGACATACTTAACTACATGGAAAGATATTTACAATATATTATTAAGTGAAGACTACACAGAGCAAGATCCTCTCTTTATAAAAGCAGTGTTCTTGCTTAAACAAGTGCTTCTGGAGGATGGGCCTACAAGGTGCAGTCTGGGTGCCTGGCTCCATCGATCACTGTGGGTCCTGGGATCATGCCCCTTCAAAGAATTTCTCTATTTATCCTCAGGCTGACCCAAAGGTGTGGGGTCAGGAGAGGGTCCAGTCCCTTCTGCTTCCTAGGAGGCCACTCGCCTCCACCTCTCCTACATTCTCTCTCAGAGATCTGTTGGCTGGTCTTCTACACCCTCCAGATACAATGGGAGACATCATACCCCACACGGGGACTTCCCCAGACAACTGGGCTTCTCACTGGCCGCCCACCTGTTGTTTGTTCAAATGTTCCCTTTGGTGTTTCCAGGAAGCCCCGCCCCATCCCACCTCCAATTTTTGATGGGGGCTACCTCTCTGAGGCCAGAATGTGTCTTTGGCAATTCCTCAATGAAGAAGAGAAACACACGTACACACACACACATGCTTGTTTAACCTAGGATGATCTACCTTGAAACAAAAACACAAACACACATATAAATACTGGTTTGTTTTTGTTTTTACATGCAGTGGTTTCATAAGAGGTATGTTACTCTGCCCCTAGGATTGAGCTAAATTCGTACTCAGGTATGAAACATTTCTCCAAGGAAACAATCTGCAGAGATGCACCTCTGCTGCCCCGCCACAAAGATGATCTTTCAATACACTGTGCAAGACAGCCTGGCTTCTTGGTTACTGAGGATCTGATCAATAACTGACCTGGTCTGTCAAATGTTTTCCAGACAGGAAGAAACTATGTATTCTATTTTGCAGAAATTGATGTCCTCATTTTGCAGATGTTGCTATCTTGCAGAGAAACTCACATGTTTGCAGCAAGACTCCTGCAAAATGTTCCAGCTCCAAGCGTCCTAAAGTTACCTTAAACTCATTAGCATCTTAAACTCTCCTCCTCTGGGAGGGTCCCAGCAGCCGTTTTCAGATCCTGTGATGCATGTGATAGCACGTTTACCTGCTATGCATGTGCCCTGGATGAGCACAGTTGTTACACACTTGTTACCAATAAACCTGTTATCCTCTGCTCTCTTGTGAATAAAGTCTCCACCAGCACTGCATTTTGGAGAGATACTGCTTTGGGGAGATATCCCCCATGTTCTTCCTTGCTTGTGCAAGCAATAAACCTTTTGAGATTTATCCATATTTATATAGGTAGCATTTTCACTGCTCTGTAATATTCTATTTATTTGTCCAATCTCTTGTTGATGGATATGTAGATGATTTCCAGGTTTTCCCTAATATATCCAGTGTTGCAATGAACCTTTGTACATGTCTCCTACGTGTCTCCTTGTGCACATGTGAAAATTTCTCTAGAAGCCAATTGCAGAGTTGAAGGGCACACATATCTGAAGTTTATTAGACATTGCCTATTGCTCTTCAAAGTGATTGTACCAATTTATTCTCCTACCAGCAGCCCATAAGAGTTTCTGTTTATCTACTCTAGAACCTTGTAAGTATTTGGTAGTATCTCTTTTTAATTATTGCCAATCTGATGAAAGAGTATTTCATGTCATCTAAATTTTTATTTCCTCAATTATTAGTGAAGTTGCTCCTTTGGGTTTCCTTTTCTCTTAATTGCCTTTTCATGCTACATGCATATTTTTCTATTATATTATTTATGTCTTTCTATTTGATTTGTAGGATTTCTTTACAAATTGTAGCTACTAATCGTTTTGTCAATTCTTGGGGTAGCAAATACCTTCCTCTAGTCTGAGTCTTGTCTTCAAGTTTATTTAAGATGTCTTTTTTGAACAGAAGTTGTTCATTTAAAGCAGGTAAAGTGTCACTCATTTCTTTGATATTTATTTTTGTGTCCTGTTTAAGAAATCATTACCTGCCCAAAAGTCATAAAGATCTCTCCGTATTTGGTTATGTATTTTGGAGTATGGAACTAGGAGCCTAATTTGATGTTTTCCCATGTGGCTAACCAGTTTTCCAAGCATTTTTAAAAGTAATTTCTTTCTCCCATTGATTTGAAATGCCAGCTGTTGTGTATCGTTTCCATATGCGCGTGGGTCTCTTCCTGGGCGCCCTGTTCTGCATCACCCCCCCCACTCTCTAATTACTATGCCTTTATGATACCACTAAATCTTGTTGTCTTGTAAGTGAAGTTTTCCTTCCATCCCACCTCCTTGTGTTCTTTTCCAAAATTATCTAGTTCTTCTTCTTCCATGTGAACTTAAAGATCAGTTTGTGAAGTTCCATCCAAAAAAATCAGAATTTTTTATTGAAATCTAATTGAATTTATGAATTTTGTGGGAGAAATTGGCACATTTAGGATATTGAGTCTTCTAATCCATGAACATATGTCTCTTCATTTATTTTAAGGTCTTCTTTTGTATTCGTCCCACAACGTTTTGTAATTTTCTCCATAAAATTTCTCTTATCTTCTGTTAGATTAATCATTGGAAACCTCATCCTTTATCTTGCCATTATGAATGAGATCTTTGTTTTTTCTGTTACATTTTCCAACTAGTCGTGATTGATGAGTAGGAAGACTAGTGATTTTTCTACGTTGACCTTGTGTGCAGCAATAGTGCTGAATTAACTTAATACTTAGAATAGTTTACTTGCAAATTCTTTTTTTTTTTTTCAGGAAGATTAGCCCTGAGCTAATATTTGCCACCAATCTTCCTCTTTTTGCTGAGGAAGATTGGCCCTGATTTAATATCTGTGCCCATCTTCCTCTATTTTATATGTGAGCCGCCTGCCACAGCATGGCTTGATGAGTGGTGTGTAGGTCTATGCCCAGGATCCAAACTGGCGAACCCCAGGTCACCCAAGCAGAGCGCCTGAACTAACAGCTACGCCACAGGGCTGGCCCCACTTGTAAATTCTTTTGAATCATCTATGTAGACAATTACAATCTGCAAAAGAGAACACTTGTGTTTCTTCCTTTCCAATTCTTGTACCTCTTCCTTCTTTTCCCTTGTGCTGTTGCACAGGGTAGGTTCTCCAATGTGGGAAAGAAGTGATAATAAAAGGCATCCTTATCTTACTCCTGAGTTTAAAAGAAATGCTTCTGAAATGGTGCCTTGTGAGTATGCTTGCTGTTGACTATTGGTGGATAACCTTTATCAAGTTCAAAAAGTTTCCTTCTATTCGCAATTTGGTAAGTATTATCATGAATGAATGTTAAATTTTATCAAATGCTTTCTCTGCGTCTGTTAAAATGATAATATATTTTCTGCTTTAATTTTTAATATGGTGAATCACGTTAATAAATTTTCCTAGGTTAAATATTCTTGGATAAACTCTAATTATACACTACTTAATTGATTTTGCTAGTATTTTATTTATAACTTTTACATCTAGGTTCTTAAGTGAGTTTATCAGTTCTCTAGTGCAATAATACCAATTATCCCAAACTAGCTGATTAAAACAACAATAAATATTTGTTATCTTTCAGTTTCTCTGGGTCAGGAATATGGAGGCACTTAACAGGGTGGTTCTGTCTTGGGATCTCTCATGAGGTTGCAGTCAAGACATTGGCCAGTGCTGCAGTCATCTGCAGGCTTGACTATAGGTGGGGGATCCACTTCTAAGATGACTCACTCACATGACTGGCAAATTGGTGCTGGCTGTTGGCAAAAGGCTCACTTCTTCATCTCTATAGGGATGCTTGAGTGACATAGCACCTGGTTTCCTCCAGAGTGACCTATGCAAAAGGACAAGGGGGAGAAGCTTTTGTGCCTTTTATGAAAAGTATCCTATGTTCATGGATTGGAAGAATTAATATTGTTAAAATGTCAATATTTCCAAAAGCCATCTATAGATTCAATTAAATCCCTACCAAGCTTCCAATGCCATTTTTTAAGAAAGTAGAAAAAACAGCCTAAAATCTATATATAACCAAGGAAATCCCAAGAAAGAAGAACAAAGCAGGAGGCATCACAAGCTGCCGAAGTCATGCACTGCAGTATCCTATTGGACACACAGACAAGCCATGATTCGTTGTGGGAGAGTACCACACGAGGATGTGAACATCAGAAGATGGGGGTCATTGGGGACCATCTTCAAGGCTGGCTACCAGTGAGATTGGTTTAGAACTTTCTTTTCATGAATTGATCTTGTGTTGGTTAGTATCAAGAATATGCTAGCCTAAAAAATTAATTTCCTTTGTTGAATTCTCTGAAGCAGTTCTTTGAAAGTTCCATAAAACCTTCCCGTAAAACTTGTTATCTTTTGATGGGGGATAAGTTTGATTAATTATACAATTATTTTTGGCTAATTCAAACTTTCTATTTCTTCTTGGGTCAAGTTTGATTATTCATACTTTTTAGAAACATATCCATTTCCTTTGTTTTCAATTTCATTGACATGGAGTTGTTCTATCATTCTCTTACTATTTTTTTAAAATTTCTATTCCATTTCTGGTTATGCCTATTTTTTGTTTCTAATATTGCTTGTCTGTGACTTTTCTCTTTTTTTCCCTTGAGGAGCCTTGCTAGAAGTTTGTCTATTTTGTTAGTTTTCTTTTCCAGTGAATCACCTTTTGGTTTTTGTTTCTTTGTTTTCTATTTCACTAACTTTCATTATTTTTACTATTCTCCTCCCCCTGCTTTCCTTGAGTTTATTCTATTATACGTTTTCTAGCTGCTTATATTGAGTGCTTAATTAATTATAAGTCTGTCTTATTTGTAATAAATGCTTTTAAAAATTAAAATTGTTTTTCTTCATCCTACAAGTTTTGACATATAGTATTTTTGTTATTTAGTTCTAAATATTTGATCATTTCCATTGTGATATCTTTTTCAACTCATTTATTTGAGTGACTCCTTACAGTTCTAAACATGTGGGAGATTTAACATTATTTTTATTGTTAATTTCTAATTTACTTGCTTTATGGCCGGAGAACATAATCTGTGTGATGTTGACTGTCATCCTCTTTCACCTGGTATGCAGTTAATATTTCATAATTGTTCCATGTGTTCTTTAAAAATATATATATATTGAATTTGTTCAGCATACTAGACTAAGTTTAATAATTTTGTGATGAAAAATATCTACATATTTGCTATATTTTTGTCTGCTAGATTTATCAGTGTCTGATAGAGATGTGTTAAAATCTCCTTTTTGGTTATTTGTTCATTTCTGTTTATAATTCTATCAATTTTTGCGGTACTGTTAAGAGCATAGAAGTTCATGACTGTCATATCTGCTTGGTGGATTATTTCTTTTATTATTGTGTACTGTCCTTTTATTCCTTTCTTATTTAATGCTCTTCACCTTGATTTTGTCTCATATTAGTGTGGCTACACCAGCTTTCTTTTGAATAGTATTTGCACAGTATAAGTTTTCTCATCATTTGCCCACTTTCACCACTCTTATTTAACATAGTATTGGAAGTCCTAGCCAGAGCAATCAGGCAAGAAAAAGAAATAAAAGGGATCCATATTGGAAAGGAAGAAGTGAAACTGTCACTATTTGCAGATGACATATTTTATATATAGAAAACCCTAAAGAACCCACTAAAAAACTTTTAGAAATAATAAATGAATACAGTAAAGTTGCAGGATACAAAATCAACACACAAAAATCAGTTGCCTTCTATACACTAACAATAAAGTAGCAGAAAGAGAAATTAAGAATATAATGCCATTACAATTGCAACAAAAAGAATAAAATACCTAGGAATAAACTTAACCAAAGAGGAGAAAGATCTGTACACTGAAAACTACAAAACATTGTTGAAAGAAATTGAAGAAGATACAAAGAAATGGAAAGATATTCTATGCTCTTGGATTGGAAGAATTAACATAGTTAAAACATCCATACTTCTTAAAGCAATCTACAGATTCAATGCAATCCCTATCAAAGTTCTAACAACACTTTTTACAGAAATAGAATAAAAGATCCTAAAATTTATACGGACACGAACAAAAGACCCCAAATAGACAGGAATCCTGAGAAAAAAAGAACAAAGCTGGAGGTATCACACTCCCTGATTTAAAAATATACTACAAAGCCAAAGTCATCAAAACAGCATGGTACTGGCACAAAAGCAGACACACAGATCAATGGAACCGAATCAAGAGCCCAGAAATAAAACCACATATCTATGGACAGCTAATTTTCGACAAGAGAGCCAACAGTGGAGAAAGGAGAGTCTCTTCAATAAATGGTGTTGGGAAAACTGGACAGCCACATACAAAAGAATGAAAGTAGACCATTATCTTACACCATACACAAAAATTAACTCAAAATGGATTAAAGACTCGAATGTAAGACCTGAAACCATGAAAGTTCTAGAAGAAAACATAAGCAGTACGCTGTTTGACACCAGTCTTAGCAGCATATTTTCAAGTACCTTGTCTGACTGGGCAAGGGAAACAATAGAAAAAATAAACAAATGGGACTACAGCAAATGTAAAAGCTTCTGCACAGCAAAGAAAACCATCAACAAAACAAAAAGACAACCTAACAATTGGCAGAAGATATTTGCAAACCACATATCTGATAAGAGGTTAACATCCAAAATATATAAAGAACTCATATATCTCAACAACAAAAAAACAAACAACTCAGTTAAAAACTGGACAAAAGATCTGAACAGACATTTCTCCAAAGAAGATATACAGATGGCCAACAGGCACATGAAAAGATGTCCAACATCATCAACTATCAGGGAAACACAAATCAAAACTACAGTGAGATATCTCCTCACTCCTGTCAGAATGGCTATAATTAACAAGAAAGGAAACAAGTGTTGGAGAGGATGTGGAGAGAAGGGAACCCTCATTCACTGCTGGTGGGAGTGCAAACTGGTGCAGCCACTATGGAAAACAGTATGGAGATTCCTCAAAAAGTTAAGAATAGAACTAACATACGATCCAACTATTCCACTGCTGGGTATTTATCCAAAGAACATGAAAATACGAATGTGTAAAGATACATGCAGCCCTACGTTCATCGCAGTCTTATTCACAACAGCAAAGGCTTGGAAGCAACCTAAGTGCCCATCAAGGGATGAATGGATAAAGAATATGCTGTATATATACACAATGGAATACTACTTAGCCATAAGACACAATGAAATCCAGCCACTTGTGACAACATGGATGGACCTTGAGGGTATATGCTAAGCCAAATGAGCCAGAGGGAGAAAATCAAATACCGTATGATCTCACTCTTAAGTAGAAGGTAAAAACAACAACAAACAATCACATGGAGACAGAGATTGGATTGGTGGTTACCAGAGGGGAAGCGGGGAGGGAGGAGGGCAAAACGGGTGATTAGGCACATGTGTGTGATGATGGACTGTAATTAGTCTTTGGGTGGTGAACGTGATATAGTCTACACAGGAATCAAAATATAATGATGTACACCTGAAATTTATATAATGTTATAAGCCAATGTTACTGCAATTTTTAAAAGAAGTTTGCTCATCATACTATTTTCAATCTTTATGTTTGGTTCTGTTTTCGATGTGTGTCTTACAAGCAGCATATGTTCGGTTCATGTGGTTTCATCCATTCTAATCATCTCAGCATTTAATTGGTCAATTTAATCTATTTATATAAATAATGGTTACTTAAATATCTTAACTTATTGACATCATTTTATTTTGTTTCTATTTAATAACTTTTTCTCTTTTTCTCTTTGAAAAATCTTTGCTGTTTTCTGCTGGATTGATTAAGTTTTTTATATTCTCTTATTTTCCCTCTGTTGGTTCAGAAGCTATATATTGTATTTTAATTCTTCAGTTTATCCTTAATTCTTAACTTTTGTATCTAATTGTAATTTATCCTAACAAATCTAAAGTTGTTCCATTTTCTTCTTCTTATACATCAAAGACATTATCATATTTTACCTGATCATTAAACAAATCTTCAACCTTTTGTCATCTAGAGCAGTGCTGTCCTATAGAAATAAAAAATAATCCATGTATGTAATTTCATATTTTCTAGTAGCCACATTTTAAATAGCCAAAAAAGGTGAAGTTAATGTTAATAATATATTTTATTTAACCCAATATATCTAAAATTTTGTCCTTTCAATATGTAATCAATATTTTAAAATACTAATGAGATATCTTACATTCTTTTGTTTATACTAAGTCTCAGATATCCAATGTGTATTGCACTGTAAGTGTAATATCTCTCATTTTCGTCTAGCCACATTTTAATTGCTAAATATCCGTACGTAGCTAGTAGCCACTATATCGAGCAGTGAAGGTCTAGGGTTTCAGTTTTATCTATTATTTAGCAAAAAAAGTTGCAGATTTCCAGTTACCCCAACTCCTTCCCAAATCTCTATTTTAGAACGGTCTAAAATGATTTTTTTTAAAGCATAGAACCACAAAAGTAGGGGAGACAAAAGAACACCAACAAAATTTGGAAGCTGAAAAGCAGATCGATGAGGAGTAGCTGACCCAATTTACCAGAAAAAACTGACACCAAAGCTAGCCACACAGGAAATGCAGGAGCAAACTGATACAGTGTGCACAATCCTGAAACGTCACAGAAACTGGGGACACCAGGTACTCTGAGAGTACGGATGTGGGTGGGACTGAAAACAGGATGACTGATGTAAAATCTGTATGAGAAGGACTGTCCAGCGGGCTCCCAGAACACAGCAGGCAGGCTGACAGCCCAGTCAGCAGATGAGAAGATGTCTCTCTGAGGAAGCTGAGCAATCCCGGAGAAAAGACACACATTTGACGTTGGTGGGCCCATGGGAGACGGGTCAGCCAGACCACCCGACAGTGAAGCCCACCTGCAACAAACCCCACCCATGTACACAGAGCTTCCAGTCCGCTTTTTAGTGCTTCATCCCGAATAATAACAAGCAACGATTACCAGACATTTAGCTTCCTGTGTGAAAGAGACCGAAAAGAAAGTTAAAAAAAAAAAAACAGAAAAAAGAATTTTGAGGAAATAATGACAGTTGGAAATGGGAAAAAAAAAACTGCTTAAAAATGTATAATTAATATCCTCAGAGGGATAAACAGGGCTATATGGATACTAAAATATGAGAGAAGAAATGGAAAATTTAGAAAGAGGGTGGAAATAAAGCTGAAGAATCTTCCTGAAAGTAAAGCAGAGAGAGAGATTAAAAATAGGAGAGAAAAGGACCTTTAAATGATCAATCCAAAAGATTCAACATCCAAATAATGGGAAATCTACAAAGAGAAAATGAAGAGAGAAAAATATCAAAGAAATAATGCAAGAAAAACTTCTAAGAAGAAAGGACCTGAGTTTCGAGAGAGTGAGTATCCACATTCTCAGGACAACTACTTTTAAAAAGACCCCAACAAAGCATATAATCAATAAATATCAGAAAAATAGGGATAAAAGAGCAAGCCTAAAATTTTTCCAGGGGAAAAAAATCCCATATATAGGATCTGGAATCAAAGTAGCAATGGACCCCTAAACAGTTCCACCAGAAGCTAAAAGATAATGGAGCAGTGTCTTCAGATTCTGACAGAAAATTCTTTCCAACTCAGAATTATATGTACAGCCTAACCATCATTCAAGTGTGGTGGTGGCACAGACATTTCCAGAGATGAAAGTTCTCGACACTTGTGCCTAGGTCCTACGCACCCTTGCTCAGGAAGGCACTGGAGAATGTATAACATCAAAATGAGGGAATAAACCAAGAAAGAAGATGCGAATCATAGGATGTAAGCAAAGGGAATCCCCAGGTGACAGAGAAAGGACGTCCGAGGAAGACCGTGGTGCAGCAGCCTAGAGCCCAGCCAGCCCAGACAGAAACAGGGGGACAGGGGGTTCCAGGAGGAGACAACCCCAAGAAGAAGATGAAATTAGTAGATTACCAGCCAAGTTCAGACATTTTGAGAGGAGATGAGTTACTCATAAGAATAGAAATCTAAACAAACAAAAAGATAAGACCATTATTATCACCAGGGACAACAAAAAGTTATACAAGAAAGGAAGTGTCATCATATTACAATACAAAGTTTAGCTGCAAGTAGTATTGATATGGTAATACTAATATGAGCACTGAATAACTAAAGGGAATGATGCAATTAGCTTGAAAGGGAAAGGGTAGAGAATTTGGGAGGGAGGAAAATCATATCATCTTCCATAACAGGAAATTAATATGTAGTGTCTAAAATGAAAAAAATAAGAAAAATATAAACAAAGTATATAGAAACAGAGGCAAATACCAAAATAACAACAACCAAATAATAGCTAAAAGGAGTTGAAAGTGTTTGCCTTTAGGGGTTGGGAGTTAGGGTGGGGTAAAATGAGTCACCTATTGTACAACAAATCACCCAAAATTAATCAGCTTAAAATAACAATAAACATTTATCATCTCACTTAGTTTCCGTAAGTCGAAAATTCAGGAGCAGTTTAGTTAGGTGTTTCTGGCTTGGAAGCTCTCATGAGATTGCTGTCAAGATTCCGGCCAGGGCTGTAATCATATGAAGGCTTGACTCAGGCTGCAGGACCCACTTCCAACGTGGTCCGCTAACATACTGGCTGTTGGTGCTGGTTGTTAGCATGAGGCCTTAGCTCCTTGACACACAGATCTCTCCTTGGGACTGCTTGAGTGTCCCCACCACATGGCAGTTGCCTTCCCCCAGAGCAGGTGGAAACTGCCATGTCTGTCATCATTTAACCTCAGATGTCATACTATTATGTTCTGCAATATCTTATTGGTTACACAGGTCAGCCTTATTCAGTGTGGGAGGGTAAAACACAAGGTCATGGGGGGCCATCTTGGAGGCTGGCGACCACATAAAACTTAGAGAATTTAGTGACTTTTAAAAATATGTATATCTTTAATAAAAATAAGAATTTTTAAAAGTTTTTGTTTAGGGGCCGGCCCCATGGCCAAGTGGTTAAGTTTGCACGCTCCGCTTTCGCAGCCCAGGGTTTCACCCGTCCAGATCCAGGGCACGGACATGGCACCGCTCGTCAGGCCACGCTGAGGTGGCATCCCACATGCCACAACTAGAAGGACCCGCAACTAGAGTATACAACTATGTACTGGGGGGATTTGGGGAGAAAAGGCTGAAAAAAAAAGTTTATGTTTATAGTCAGTGCTCCTTTAGATTTATCAACATATTTTTATCAACTTCTGTGCTTAATACTGTTTCTTATATCTCTTTCCTTCTAGGTTCATTTTTCTTCTTGAAATACATCCTATAATAACTCTTTCAGTGAGGGCCTGTACTTTATGTGTATGAGAATGCCCTTTTTGTCTTTAATTTTAACTGTAAGTTAGCTAGGTATAAAAGTCCAGTTGGCACTTTGAAGATACTACTCTGTCATCTCTGGCTTCCGTTTTTGCTGAGGCCAGAAGTTCCTTTGTAAGTAATCTGTCTTTTTCTCAGGGATATTTTAACGCTTTTTCTCTTCGCTTTAGATGTTCTGCAATTTCCCCAAGGACATTTCTCTGCCACTACTCTCATACACTGCTTCACTGTGGTTCCATTCATTTTCTTCTTCCAAAACTCTTAGTAGACATGCATGGTCCTTCATACAAGCTATCCTTCACGTCTCATAACTGCTCTGATATTTTTTACTCTTTGTCTCTGTTTGCTGTATTAGTGTTCATTCCTAAGTAATGTCTTCTAATTCACTAATTCTCTTTTTGTGTCTAGTCTACGGTTTACTTTGTCTACCATGTTTTTTAATGATCAAAGTTTCCATTTCCAAGATTTCTAATTGATTCTTTTTATATCTACTTGTTCTCGTTTCATTTCTATCTGCTTCCGTTCACTTCTTGTTAATTTCCAATGAATGCTAAGCCTTCATTTGCCTTTTTGAGCATCCTAAACATGATTTTTAATTCTTTATAAGACTTTCACAAAATTAATTTAATCTAGAATGAATTCATATTCCAAATGTTGATTCTGTTGACTGTTTTTCTTACCATTAAGTATTTTTCATATATTTTAGTTTACAATGTCACTGAGCTGGAGAATTTTTTAATTTTGTTTTTACATCTATTTTTCACTCTGTATCTGACCTGAGCTGGGACCCCAGCTGAAATCCAGGTCTTATAATAGCATTTCAGGGCTCCCACTCTGCTGTGGTATGAGGACATCACAGATCCAGGCATGTAGCCAGAGGGTGGCTTGGCTCGTCTCCTAGTCAAGAGTCTGTCTTCATCTTCCCACATTTCAAGCCCCAGGCTGTACATAAGGAGCCGGCTTTATTTTTCTTGTCTCCTTTCACAAGCCTCACCCTACCCCTGGCTTCAAGGAGCATGGCTCTTGTCCCCTGACTCCCATGGGCACTTTAGCGCCTTACCAGGAGCTATGCCTCTGGCAGCTATTGCTGTTCCTAGACCCCAAGGCCACCAGGCCCTGAGCCCCACTCACAACTTAGCATTTCTGATCTGCTTCTGGTACACAGAGATATCCATCTTGGTTTGGGGCCCAACTATGTCCTTTTGTTTATCATTTTTTCTATTTTATTTATTATTGCTATGTGTTTGGAACAGGGAGTAGGCCACAGAAAGAACTCACAGTGCCATCTTGGCTGGAAGTTGAGAACTGAATTGTGTGGTTGCCATACCTAGGAAGAAGTCCCATGTTTCCTTTTATTAAATGTAAAAGAGGAGAGATCGTCTTATAAAGATTCAGTAGGCTTTTATGCATGGACTTTGCTGTGAATACTATCTGAGGGCCAGTGGTGCTGACAGAACCTGTTTCTTCCTCCGGATGAAGGAGCTAGAGTCCATGTGTTCCCAAGTCACTCACATGCCCACTCCACACACACACTCTTGAGTTGTTCTTTGAAAGGGGAGGCTACAGGATGCGGCCAAGGTCTCATCAGCGTCCACTCACCTCTCCTCAGAGCAGAACTGGGCCTGAGTATAACAGCAGGGAGTGGCCCTGAAACAGTAGGCCGTTAAAGGGGGACGGAGGTGCGTCTCCCCCTAGTGGCCACAAGCAGAAGCTGCGGTACCCGTAGCTGAGGAAGTGCCCACTGCAGTGGTTTTCCACATACATCCAATTCCTGCAAACCCGGGGCCTGTGGAGATGGCACAGGTGACTTACACAGGTCTCAGAGTGGAATCCATCCCCTCTACTCTCCCCCCTGCTATGCCAGAATGTACCACCCTACTCAGGCCTGTTGTGTGAAGGCCGTTACTTCCTGCCTGGCCCTTCTGAGCATCAGAACCTTGACTCTAGAGGCCCATTGGTCCAGAGAGCTCTTTGAATGGGTTCCTTAACTCAAATGTGTAGACATCTCCCCCGATCAAGGCCTCACAGAAGACTGTGTGAGGCCAGTCTGAACGTGGTTTTTTGGATTAGATAGACCTGGGTCTGAATCCCATCTCTGTCACTCACTAGCCGTGTGTCTCTGGGCAAGTTACTTAAACTCTCTGTGCCTCTGTTTCTTCATCTGTAAAATAAATGTAGTACTGTACATACTTTGACAGGTTGCTGTGAGAATAGAATCAGATAATCAGACAACTCTTTTCTCCGCTATGTGTGGCCCCTATTTTGGAGGTGCCCGGGCTCTTAAAGCCCTACCTATTCCATTCCCAGGACCTGAAGGCTTTGATCAGCCTCTTCAGGGCCTTGGGTAGCAGGGACTGGGGGATTCTTTGAGGGGGAGGTGGCCCAGATGGAGTCCACACTGCAGAGGCCCCACCTGAGGGCCAAAGTCCTCCAGCCTAAAGCTGTCCCTGAGAATCACAAACCCACAAACACACACTCTGGCTGCTGGTGACTGGCTGTCTCCTGTTTAACTATTTCCCACCCGGTGGCCCACAGACCACGCTCTCAGAGAACACATGCAGAATTCCAGAGCCCCTGCAGGAGGCGCAAGTCAAGCACAGCCAAGCTGAGCATCTACCTGGTCAGTCCCACTAAAGTTATTAGCAACTGCTCTGTGCTTGGCACTGGGCTTCCGAAGGAAAGGAGGTGATCTCTGTCTTCAGCGCGTTCACAGCGGGGTGGGAAGACCGACATGCAGAGCCTCGTGGCATGACTCTGCTAACTGCTTTAAAGAGAGTTGCAGTGGGAGCACAGATCAGGGTCAGCCTGGATACTCAGGGATGACTTCCCAGAAGAGGAGCTTCTGGCTGGAGACGTGTATGTAGAGGACAACCTACATCTATTCATTCAACACATTTTTATTCAACACCTGCCACTCTGTCCTCCAGTTTCTGTTCTATGCTCTAGGAATTCAGTGATGAGAAAGAGGAACGCAGTCCCTGGCATCCAGGTCTGGGCCTGGCACTCACAGCTAGGCCCTGGCATTCTCCTGTTGAATATAAACAATTTCACAGAACATCAACATCAGACAAGGCCACTCTGTGACTGTGATGGATCTAGATAAAAACAAGCCCAAAGCCCGTAAGTCCTTCCTGGCACCCCCATACTGAGAAGCACACAGTTCCCCGTGGTGTGTGTTCTCCTTCACTGCAACAAGCAATAAACCCAGCATGCTCCACTGCAGGCAGGTTCCTGGCGGTCTTTGGGTGGAGGGCATTGACGGTGATGACCAAGAGGTAGGATTTGAGTGGAGAGTGAATGAAAGGAGGGGTGAGCCATGTGGAGATGTCGGGGAAGGACACTCCAGGCAGATGGAACAGCCAATGCAAAGACTCCGAGGTAAGAATATAACAGGCATGTTTGGAAAACAGCAAGTAGGCTGACCTCACAGGAGTGGAAAAGGCAGAGTAGTATTCCGGGCAGAGAGAATAGACTATGCAAAACTTCATGGAAAAGAAAGTAGACCACTGCCTGGCGAGTCTGGGTAGTTCCATGAGGTTGAACTAGAAAGCCAATGTGTTTTGTTTTGGGGGAAGAGGGGACAAGTACAAAGGAAACACTTGATGAAGAACCTTCATTGTCTTTTATGAGATATTCTTAGAAAATCACCATGGGTCCTAAGGCTCGGATGGAGCCACTCATGATGGCAAATTTCTTTGATATGATAATAGAGTAAATAGATCCATACACTACACTCCCTTTTTAAACAAGGGCTACCAAAGGGAATTCCACTTGTTCATGACAGCTCCTTCACGTTATCACTAAGGGAGAAGAGGAAACAGATGCCAATCTCCCCTCCTTTTGGGTGATCCTCCCAGCTCACCTTGTGGCTGCATGTCTCCCTAATCCATCAGGGGAAAAGCCTGTCCCTTTGGTGTAGATCTAATACAATTACCCAGGCCGAGTATTTGTGTGGTCCAATGTGATTTAGTGAGGGAGACTGAACAAAGTTTATCACCAGCTGCAATTTATGCCCTGGAAAGAATACAAAGAAAGAGTCTGCCTTCTCATTGCTGGCAACATAAACCGGAAATTCCCTGCAGCAGCTCAGGGCTGTGGGCACAGGTGTGAACACACACACACCACACACTACACCATCCTTGAGCCCCAATCCCAGCCAGCTCAGGGCCCAGGACCACTCAGCAGCTAACGTTTCCCAGAGAGAAAGAGCTGAAAGCAATGCAGGTGATAGCTAAGAACTGTTTTAGCATTGGCATTTAATAAAGAACAAAAGTGAATTTTTGACTCTTCCTGTCTCTTGGTATCCTGAAATTTCTGTTTCATTAAAATTAAAAGAATCAAGTACAATCTGGTCCATGAGAGGAATAAACTCTGATTTTGGGCAGAGCCTAAAAATGCCATACACAAGATTTGTGTTTTTTATCCTGCTGCCAGTGGGGAGCCAATGGAAGTATTTTGAACAGAAGGAAGTCATAATCAGACTTAAATATTAGAAAGATCACTCTGGTAGCTTAATGGTGGTGGATCGGGTCCACACATTCATCACTCCTTCTCAAAATCCTTTTTTTTTTTTTAAGATTAAAAATCTGAAAGGAAAAAGGGAAGAGGAGAGGCATCAATAACAACATTTTGGAAGCTGGAGAGCAACTGGACAAATGGTAACCAGTGTAGCAGAACCAAGAAAGCTCAATCCTGAGCTGTGGGGCAAGTAAAGAAAAAATTCTTTTTACACCCCAGAACTGTCGCATGGTTCAGGAATTGGTGGTACCGGGGACCTCTGAAAGTGGAGAGGGGGGAGGTGGTGAACATGGAGCCAAAACAGGAAGACTGAGGTTTTTCTTCACCCTACCCCTTTTCTTCTGGAAGGGTAAAATTGAGGGTCTCTGAACTGGCACGCCAGGCAGAGTGAGGGCAAGACGCCACACAGAAAACAGGATCAAATGTAGGGTTACGTGCTGGATGCTGAGTCACGCCCTATCCACAGCCTCTTCCACCATCCGCTCCCCAACTGGCAGCCAGGTTCCTGACCCCCAGCCAGGACCCTGGAAGAGCCATCTGCAGGAACCTGGCCAGCCCAAGAAAAAAGCCTTAAACATTCTGATATCCACACTCTCCATGAAGCCGCCTGGCCCAGCCCAGCCCATCCTGCCGGGATGCTTCAGCGAACTGGCTGGACGTGATGACTGATTGACTGTGGGGGAATCAGGAATGGGAGGAGCCCAGGACAAACAGCACAATGCTCTGGCTTCTGTTTACCTGGCCCCAAAAGAGACTAACCCATGTGCCTTCTCTCTCCAATCTCTTCCTCCTGTCTCGTGACCTTTTCCTTCCCCACACCAGGCTTCTTACAGCATTGCGCATCTATTGTCCCCTATGTCCACCTGGTGCATGGGGCCAGGCAGGCACACAGGCACAGGATGCAGGCCTTGGGTCCCAGGGGAGGGCAGTGACCATTCCCTCAAGGCTGGGATGGATGGAGTTTCCCACAGGGTGAGTGAGAGGTAGGGGCCTGGGAGCTCCGAGTTCTGACCAAGGCAGGACCACCTCTAGGGTATGCAAGCCCTGGGCAAATATTTTTTGTGTTGTCCCTGGCCACATAAACAATTTGATTTTATAATACATTGCCAAAATTCATGGGCCCGTGTGACCTATACTGATTGATGAGGTACTTACATATTTGTTTATTGCCCAGTTGGTGCACATGACGATGCTCCGTAGTGTACAGGCATGATCTCTTCCTGTCCAGTCCACGAACCACCTCTTCATGTTGTTGATGGTCAAAGTTGCTGGCTAACTTCATAAATCTTGCTGCGAGGCTGTTCCTACTCACAGTGTGTGGCTCTTCAGAACCTGTTTATATTGAAACAATATAGACCTTCTGGCCTCTGCCGTTCCCTAATATCATTCATTTAACACTGGGTCCATCATTACTCATACGCTGCACCACCCATAGTGCAGCCATGAGAGCTGGCTTCCGGTGACTCTCTCGAAGGTTCTAACAGTGCTTCCTTGATAATGATCACAAACGCAAGTCTCACCCAGAGTAGGCAAAAAAAATATATAGATATGAGCAATTATTTATTTTTAGATTATGTTAAATTTACCATTTGGGTTTTATAGCATAAACGTAGACCAGCACATCTTCCAACCATGACCCCTCTAGAATGTGTGACCCATAATCTTACTGTGTGACTGCATTCTCTGGCCAAATTCCCCTTTAGGCCATAATCACTGAATTCCTAGAATGAGATCTCTTTCCCTGTTGACCACACCCCCACCTTCCACACACTACTGGAAGGAAGGGTAAGAGAGCCCATGGCCAGAATGAAAAGCACAGTCTCATTCACGCTCACCATAACCATCACGGCGAGTAAGGACACCTGTGGGAAACGCCCCTGTTGTGGAGCTGGGCTGCAAGCTCTCGGAGGAGCTGGGTGGGCCACTCCCAGAAGACTGCCTGACACATGATGTGGAGGCCACAGAGGGGCTGAGGTGACCACCCTGGTGCCATTGGCAGGGCGGGGAGAGCACACAGGGAGTACTTGTTGCCACTCCCACCTGGGGTGCTATAGCTCGGAGGCAGTGCTGTGGTTGGTGCCCCACTGGCCAAGAGCCAAAGCATGGACACACACAGTCAAGCTCAAGAGTTGGCAGTTGACCATGGGTAGCCCAGAGCCTTGAGTTTGTCCTGTGTCCCAGATGACTCAAACGCATGTGATCCCACAAAAAAAATACTGTGTTCACCAGCAGGAACAATCCACTCACCAGACTGCCCTCCTAGAAGTGCTTGACGACACCATTGGCATGAGTTCTGGAATTCTTCAGGGCCTCTGGTTCTCCCCACATCCAGAGCAGAGGGTCAGAGACACCACAGAGGAGAGTAACAGGGCCCATGGCCCAGGGCCCATGTGGGTCCTGGTCCTGGCTCAGGGGCTTTGCCAGGAGGGCAGCTCTGGCTGTTCTAGGTCATCAGAGAGGGATTTAGAAAATTTTGAGGAACAGGCTTCTAGAGACCATGACCCACACAGGCCCAGTCCGGGCCCGGGGCACCCAGCCCAGCTGGCACTGCCAGCCCAGCCTGTTCCAGACATTCAAGTGGGTTTAGAATATTCTGAGGAAGGCACTCGAAAGCACTGGGCCCTCTGAGGCCCGACCCAGGGCAGGACCTGCCCACCCACATCTAAGATCAACACTGGTTCAAAGAGATCATTTACCTCCAAGCCATCCTCTCAGCCCTGAGCTTTAGGGGCCCTTGCTTCCTCAGGTGCAGACATGTATGGTATTCAAGGTCCTCTGCAGGCTGCCCCAGCCTGTCTGTCCAACTTTGTCCCCCACCTCATATTCCTTCTCCAACCCCACTGAACCCACATTCTCCCCTTCCAATGTCCCGTCCCAGGGCCCTGGGGCCTTCCCTCTACTCTCAATGTCTAAAGCTTAGGGGTCCTCTAAGCCTCCGCTCAGATGCTGCCTCCTCTGTGAGGTCTGCTCTCTTGCCCCAGCTGGGAGCACATCTATTCCCAGATCTCTACTGGCCTCACGTGCTGTCCTCATCACTCCTGGCTCAGTGTCATGGGGACTTTGCACAAATCAGATCTCTCTTACTAGACAATAAGAACCTGGAAGGCAATGTCTCTACTGGGCAGGGTCTTGGTTAGAGTGGAGGGTGGGGAGGAGGAGCCCAGGAAAGGAGCAGAAGGGCCCAGGAGAGGCGATAGGAGGAGAGGCCCCTGGTGAAAGACAGGTCCTGGCATCTACAGGGCAAGAGAAACCAAGTTATTGGTGGCACCAGTACCATTGCTGCCCACACAAAAATGCACCCATCACATAAGGACACTTTGACCTCTAGGAAATACCTCTAGGGTGCCTGCCTGGCTCATAATGGTCCTCTCTGTTTGTGAATTCCTCTGCCCACCTACTTACCCTCACCCCCACAGAGGTGAGTCCCAGGCAGCCATAGTTTTCCTGTGTGACTCCATTCTCTGGCCAAATTCCCTCTCCAGGGATTTGTGGCTCAAACACAGCCAGGGAGTCTCTGAGCATGGCTGGGACTGAGTAGCTATAAACCCCCAAGCTGTGGGTATAGCACCCTATACTTGAAAAGGCAGCAGAGACCTACATGCAAAAGAGGGAGCCGCAGCTGATGAGCCAAGATCCGGGGCACTGGTCGGGTCCTGTTCAGAAACAAGTGACAGAAACCCAGATCAAACCAGCTTGAGCGCAAAGGGCGGCTCTGGCTCACCAACTGCTAAGCAAAAGAGTGCTTTGCCTCAAACCAGCTGCATCCGTGTGGCAGCACTTGGTCCCTCTCTCCACCTCCTGACTCTCCTTGGCTCTAGTTCTTTGCCATCATAGGTGTAAAGACCTTTAGAAGTGCCAGGGAGGGGCCGGCTCCATGGCTGAGTGGTTAAGTTTGCGCGCTCCGCTGCAGCGGCCCAGGGTTCAGATCCTGGGCGCGGACATGGCACCGCTCATCAGGCCATGTTGAGGCGCCATCCCACATCCCACAACTAGCAGGACCTGCAACTAAGATATACAACTGTGTACAGGGGAGGTTTGGGGAGATAAAGCAGAAAAGAAAAAAAAAAAAGATTGGCAACAGTTGTTAGCCCAGGTGCCAATCCTTAAAAAAAAAAAAAAGAAGTGCCAGGGAAATGAGAATTCCTCCCTTCATATCCATGGATCTGCTCACGGAAAACTAGCTGACCTTGCACCACACGCCAGCCCTGAGTGAAGAGGTGGGCCAAAGAAGGCTGAAGGATGCCCTCCCTGCGTGTCCGCGTGCATCTCAGGGTGGGGGGCGCTGGGAGAGGAGTCCTCAAAGGCACAGAAGAAGGATTTGGGGCTGGGCAAGCATGGCGACCAGCCCAGAAGTCTGTGGACCTGTCTTGTTCAGAGCAGAGAGAGCAATACCTGGCTCCTCACAGCCTCCTAACTCCTGGCCCTAGCCCCGGACGGCTGAGCGCCCAGTGTTCTGTGAATCCCCTCCATTCTCCAAATATTTTTTTTCCTTTTTGGTTAATCTTACTGGGGATGATTTCTGTTATTTGTGACCAGGAAAACAAGACAACCCCAATCATGTGTGTCTATAACAGCATGGGAAAAACTCTAGATGGTTATACCAAAATCTTCGCAGTAGTTATTTCTGGGTATTGAGATTATAGGCAATTTTAGTTTTCTTCTTTAGATGCTTTTTAAATTTTTCCCAGATTACATTTATTTTGCTTTTATTAGACAAGTACTAAATATTCGACATACCAAAATTTGTAAAGAAAAACAACAAATGTATTTCAGCAAGAATTGTGACTTTAGGGACTGTGAATATTAACATTTTGGCTTCTTATCTTACACACACACACACATTGTGGCGAGTGGAGTTGAGTGACACCACCCTGTAGGTACTCTTGTGCCAAGCAAGTTGTCATGAAATGCTTAGACACATTAAAAGCAGCGTTTTGTACCCATGAAAAGTGACTTGAATTCTGATCACATTTGAAGCTCACACATGTGTAAACAGCAAGAACGCACAGTTGGGTGGGTAGTGAAGAGACTCAGTGGAGGCCCATAACACGAGCGGCAACTGGAACCCGGGAAAGAAATCGCCACGAGGGAGGGAGTGGGCCAGACTCAACACCACAGTGCGAAGGTCCGGGCAGTAGTGAGATCAAGGGGCCTGGGAGGCTCCTCCGGAATACTCCAAACTCCCCTCCTCCTGGAATGCAAAGATCTGAGGTTAAAGGGGTGGGGGGAGAGATATGCCATGAGGAACATACTCAGCTGTGTTACTGTGGAAAATTGCTTCTGCGTACCTTGTTTTCCTCATCTGCAAAATGCGGACGGGATTAACGACCTCATGTGGTTGTTTGGAGGACCACATGTATGTAAGCTTTTATCATAGTGCTCCTTGTGAATATCATAGTGCTCACAGTGAATACTCAATAATGGTCATGATGTGATGATGAGGGAGAAGGAGGCATGCCCCAGCCCAGAGGGCTACAGAGGAAAGGGAGGAACCACCACCAGGAGCTCAAGCATCAGACATATACATATGCTTCCCCCTTAAAGAGTCAAACTGAAATAGGAGGATCGACTATCTGGGGATAGGTGGCAAGCCACTCTTAGGTACGGGCAAAAGAGTGAGCCTTGCCCCGTGACCCAAGGACGGAGGATGATGGTGGGCCATCATCTCCACATGGACAGCCAGCACCAAAGGAGAGGTGCAGGAGGACCCAGAGACTTGGTGGTCAGAGATGGCTGGCAAACAGGAGGGACAGAGGCCCATGGCAGGGAGGTGGGAGATGGTGGACAATAGAGCGGAGAGACAGTGACAGCAGCGACTGAGAAGAGGGAGCCCAAGCTTCAGGGGCTGCTCTAACCAAATGAGACCCCCTCCCTGCCCCATCCTTGTCTCCATTCTCATCCTTGACCCCAGGACACCTAGAGAAACACAATAAGGGCAAAGGCTTTGGTCCTATATTTCGGCATGTGATGGCAATTGACCCAGCACGCTGCGGGGACAAACCAGTAACCTTACCCAGACCCCACAAGTGTGTGGGGTTTAGGAGACTTCTATAGGAGATCCTGGAGTCGCCTGGTGCCACCCTAGAACAACCCTCCCATGGGCACAGATGGCAGATTATGACCACGGATTTACCGAAGTTGCTGCACCCTTCCCTGGCTGGCTGCTCTGAGGGAGAGCTCTGCGCTGAGGAGGGCCAGTCACATCCCTGACCATGCCTCTAAGGCCTGCCTTTGTCCTCACCCTTCGCCTGCATCAGAATCCCCTGGGGAGAGATTTTTTAAACTGTCCCTGCCAGGATCCCATCCCCAGAGACTCTGGTTTAGGGGCCCGGCAAAGGTGTTTTGTAAGCGCTCCCAGGTCAGAACCACTCTTTTCCATAATCTGTACCTTGCAGACCTCTTAAAGACCTATGACGAAAAAATAGAACTTGCTAGAGAATGCTATGAACTGGATGAGGCACCATGAAGCCTTCCTCAAGGGGACCTGGCTCCTGGGCACTGAGTCTGTGGACCCTTGGACAGTCAGCCCCCTCCGTTAAAACTGAAGCGACCCCTTGAATCCATGGCCCACGAGTCAGACCTGCATTTGAACCCTCCCTCAGCCACTGACTAACAGTGCATCTTTGCGTGCCTTACCTAACCTCTCTAAGCCCCAGTTCCCTCTTCTAAAATGGAAATAATACTACCTACCCCAGTGCTGCGGATGAAATTAAGAACGCATGACACAGAGCAGGCACCTGATAAACGGTGGCTGTTGTGATTCATTGTGTCATTACCCCAGACCAGGAAGGACAGAATGACCACATTAGCACGTCTGCCATAACAAACCCCCAAGCATACCATCACCTCCAGAAAGCACAACAGTGGGGGAATCGGAGAACACTGCCCGTCTTGGAACAGCATCAGGACCAAATTAGACACCCTACCTTCTACCAATGACTGGCCTCCCTAATGTGAGCCTGCCCTGGACTCACTACTCGGCTTTGTCTACCTGTCTCTGATTACCTTCCTCTTTTCATTCCTCTTTCCCCAACTTTACTTCTATCTTCTCTTTCTCATTTCTATCTGCTCTTACCCTATTTGTATCATCAAGTTTCTTGAGTTGCAAACCCACTCTACCCATTGTAAGCAAAATAGGAATTGGTAGAATGAGGAGGAGGAAGCGGGAATCTCTCGAGAGCAGTATGAAGAATGCCAAGGTCTCAGCAAGGACCGTCTGTCCACATGCCTCTGATGTTAATACAATGAAACTCACCTGCCACCATCCTCAAACCTTTGGTCACACATTCTCAAGATTCAAAATCCCAGGACAAATGTCCAATTGGTTGAGCCCAACTCACCTGCCCACTCACAGCTGTCCTCGGGAGAGGGACAAGTGGTCCCTTTGGTTTACACTATGGGCAGTGGGCATGCTCGTATCAAGACCTCTCTGAGTGGAGAACTCAGAAATGGTGGGTGATCTCTGAGCCAGATGGTCACCCAGGTGATTTGGGAGATAATAGTGTGATCTATCACCCTATAGATGGCAGATCCGGAAGCTAATAGGTCAGAAGATTTGATTGGCAGCCTCAAAATGACAAATGATCACTCCACTACTGGTTTTTTCCGCCAATTTGTATTAGGGTATAATTTACGTACAATAAAATTCACCTTTTTTAGTATTCAGTTTTGAGAGTTTTAACAAATGCACGCAGTCATGTAAACACCACTGCAATCAAGATAGAATAGTTCCATCACCCAAAAAAAGTGCCCCTGTACTGCTGTGTGGTCAACCTCTCCCCCAGCCCAGTCCCTCAGAGTTTTGCCTCTTCTAAAATGTCGTGTGAATAGAATCATCCAGTATGTAGCCTTTTGAGTCTGGCTTCTTTCACGGAGCATAATAAATCTGAGATGCATCCACGTTGGTGAGCGTATTGGTAATTCATTACCTTTCATTGCCAAGTAGCTTTGTTCCATTGACTGAAACACCACAGTCCGTTCATCTCTTCACCTGTTGAAAACATTCGGGTTGTTCCCCCTTGTTGACAGTTATTAATAAAGCATCCATAAACAGTCACATACAGGGTTTTCATTTCACTGGGTAAATACGTAGGAATGGAATTGCTCCAATGTGTGGTAAATATGTGCCTAACTTTTTAAGAAACTATCAAACTGTTTTCCAAAGTGGCTGTACACCATTTTTCATCCTGCCAGCAGTGTATGAGCGTTCCAGTTGCTCCACATCCTCACCAGCATTTGTCTACAATATCTTTTTTGTTCTTTCTTCCTTTCATCCATAGCCCATCATCACTATAGGCAAACACCCCCTGGGCACAAAGCCCAGAGATAGGCACGGGGCCCTCTCTTCTCACCCTTTATTTTCCCCTTCTGTCCAGGGTGCAGCTCTCCCCCCTCCCCAGCCTCACCTGGTGCGCTACAGAGGCTCTGAGGGACCAAAAGCTTATCTCAGAGCCCTGGGCCGGGCCAGGTCCTGAGGGATGCTTGGGTGGGAAAGGGGATGCTCTCCCCACGGAGCCTGAAGAAGGAGCACTGCACCTGCTGACAGTTCCTTCCCGACCCCACTCCTTTCCCGTGAAATGCAGCTCCGAGAACTCTAACGCTAATAAGCCCGGACACCCGGCTGGTTCACTCTCAGAGCAGATTCTCAGAGCAGAGCAGTTTAAGAAATACAGTCCGTGCCTCCCGATATGATCCAATGGGAAATACAGAGCACCCCTATGAAATATTCCCGTGGAAAACTTGAACCAGAATCCAATCAAGACTGTATATTTAACTTTCAGTTTATAGGAAATAGACGGGATGGAGAAACAACTTCAATGACACTCTGAGGAGGCAATAAATCAATCTAGAGTGTGGATCATTCTGAATAGACAAATAATCCAGTTGCTCCAACAAATCAATGGCATGGAATAAAGAGAGAGAAAGACTATAACAGAATGAGAGGATTTGAGAATCATAACAAGAAAAAAAGATGCACAGCCAAAGGCACTTAACGAGGAATTCCAAAGTGAGATGTGGAATCACCACATGATCCAGCAATTCTACTTCCAGATAGAGCCTCAAAGAATTGAAAGCAGGGACTCAAATAGGTACTCGTACACCAGTGTTCATAGGAGCATTATTCATAACAGCCAAGAGGTGAAAACAACCCAAATATCCATCAGCAGGTGAATGGATAAACAAAATGTGGAACATGCACACGATGGAATATTATTCAGTCTTAAAAAGGAATGAAATTCTGATACATGCTAGTACACGGATGAACCTTGAAAACGCTACCCTAAGTGAAATAAGTCCAACACAGAAGGAAATATTGTATGACTCCACTTCTGTAAAGTGCCTAGAATAGGCAAATTCATAGAAACAGAAAGTATAAAAAAAGTTACCAGGAACTGGGGGTGACTGGGGAGTTATCGTTTCACGGGTACAAAGTTCCTGTTTGGGATGATGAGAAAGTTCTGGAAATGGGTAGTGGTGATGGTTGCACAACATTATGAATGTACTTAATGCCACTGAATTGTACATGTAAAAAGGGTTAAAATGGTAAATTTTATGTTATATGTATTTTACCGCACAAAAGGAATTCCATTTTTTATTCTTATCTTGAAAAATATTAAAGGAAACCCATAAACACAGGCCACAGCAACATGTTAGGGTCTGTGTGCTCACGTGTCCACTTCCCTGTCACCCCACATACACTGCTGCACACTTCTCCTCGACCTCCACCGCCTCCGGCCCTAGAGCCTTCACCCCTGCACCCCGCCTTTCTCGCCCCTGGATTAGGTAGACTGGGCCTGGCCTCACTCCCAGCAAGAAAGGCTGGGAAAGGAGAGTGAGGTTTAGGCTGGCTACGAAGGACTCTCCTCGACAGTAGGAAGGCTGTGGTCATGGCCCCAGTAATCATTGTTGTCCCGTCACATAATGGAGGCCAGGGCACTCAGTTGCCTCTACCCCAGAATAACCTCACCCTTTCATGGGCATGCGTGGCACTTTACACCTCCCTAGTGATTCTCACACCCATCAGATCCAATGACAGTGACGTCATTGAATGCCAACTATATGCCAAGCATGTTGCGTACCTTTCTATAGTCCTTATAACAATCTTGCAGATAACCATTATTATCACCATTTTGCAGGAAACCAAGGCTCAGCTATGTCATATGACTTGGCCAAGGTCACACGCCAAAAAGCGTCAAGCCTTGGATCAAACCACTATACTAAGCTGCTACTAGTTCAAGCCTCGCCATATTTCTGGGAAGTATTTCACAAGCAAGTAAACTGAGGAGGCAGAGGTCAAGCGACTGGAAGGGTCACAGCAAAGCAGGCTTTTCTTGCTCCTCTGGTCTCTCCTCCCCCGTCTTCAACTGCCTCCCTTCTCCTCAGAATGTCATCGACTGAGCCCAAATCCACTCAGCTGAGTCTTCTTGGCAACGAAAATGAATACACATGTTGCAAACTATTAAGGTAACCACAGCTATGCGGAGAGAGCCCGGCCAGCTCTGGAGCAGCTCTCAGGGGGAGCGGCCCCTCCCCCCCTGGCGTCGCATCTCTGACTCCCTCTGACTGCCACTTTCCAGCTCCCTCATGGCTCCCCGCTGCTCCCGACTGCGGGTCATTGTAGGTGTCTAAATTCATTCCTTCTCCATCCGAGGAGCCAACGATCTGCCCTGCCGTTATCCTACTGGACCGAGGGCCAAGTTTATCCTCCCAAAGGGCACTCAGGCTGTGGGATTTCACCTCAGCCTCTCTCTGGCTTCACCTAGATGTGGAAAAACAGGCATTGGCCCTTTTAAAACTCCGATAAAAAGAGGGATAAAAAACAATAAACACGGGATAAACTCAACAAAACCCGCAGAAGGAAGAAAACACTTCAAAAAAGCTTTGTATTTTCTACAAAGCATTTTTCCTGGGTTTTTTCTTTAACCAAATTTTCTACTTCAAGCAAACATTATTTTTATAATTAAAAAAGCTGGTTCACTAGAAATACCATCTGAACTGTTCAAATAAATCATGGTATGTTTATGTTCAGAAAAAAGATTGGGGAAAAAAATCAGAGGTGAATGAGGATTATTTGAGTTGGTGTTTTAATTTTATTAAGTAATTAACATTAAATTTCCTTTCCTTTATACTGTTCTGTTTTCCCAAAGTTTTCCAATGAAGAATCATGACATTTATGATCAGACAAAAATAAAACACTGCTTCTTTTACCCCTGTCAGGAAGTCCCCTCGTTTATCTGTCTCTGGAGGAGCGGAGGGCACAAAGCTACTTCTGAAGGTCTTCCCTGGTGCCGTTCCCAGGGGCACCCCGGTTGGAACCTAAGTGATACCTCAGTAGGAACCTATGAGAAGAAAAGTTCCTTCAGAATGACGTCAGCCTTGCTTTAAAAAAAAAAAGCCTTTAAAAGTCATGAAAAACACAGTTGATGTGAATCATAGCAGGCCGAGTTCCCGCTAAGCTGGGAGAGTGCACAGATGTTCAGAACAGAAATTCCTCCTCACACAGCAACTATTCTCCACACAGCTGTTGAAGGTAAATACCACGGCCCTTGTCAACGTCCCTGCCTGGACGTCTGGCTGTGAAGTCCTCATTTCCCTACCTTCCTCGCCCTTCAGTCCCACATCCTCTACCTTTTCTCTAACCCTCCCCTTGTCCAAAAGGAACAGGATCTGACAATAATCATTTACATTTGTTGGCTGATAGATTATACTTTAGCAGATGACTCAATACCGTAACCAATCATTAGCATTTTAAAACTCCCATCTTCCAGTTGTGGGAGGAAAACCTCTGCTAAAGGAATTTCAGGCATCAGCCAGCAGGTGCAGTGTCAAGGGGAGAGGGGAATGAGTCCCTAAAGTAAATCTGATTTAGATCTCCTGGGACCTGGGGGTGGAGGGCCCAAAGGAGAGGTGCTGAGCCTCTCCCCCGGGGGCTCCCTGCTCCCCTGGAAGACAAGCTGGTCTGGTTCCAGCTGCAGGAGCTGCTGGGGGAGACTAGGATGTCCTTTGTCCTCCAGCATCTGGAGCCTGCCCTTCCAGGATGAGTCCACCGGGCACCTCCCCCCGATCTTTCCTTGCTCCCCTTCTTCCACATTAACACCTTTCCTCAGCATTTCCAGGGGCCTATTTGTGTTTTCTGCGTGGTGCTCCTTTAAGGGGCATTCAGCAAGGTTTTCAAACTGCAGCCCCGCTGGCCAACCTTTGCAGCCCATGTGAGGATGGGTTAACTTCCAGGCCTGCCCAAAGCCCACAGCTCAGGAGCTGGGACCCCACAGGTGGGCTCTAGACAATTTGCTGAATATCAAATCACTGAATGCCGGCCAACTTCTCTGAGTTGGTGAGAATTTTTTCCAAATTTTGGGGGGATTGCCTCCCTGCCATTTTAAATACAAAGAGTCAGATTTCCCTTAAGTGCCATCTCCTGCTTTCCCTATTTGTGCAGATTTAGGTGTGCTCCAGCCCCAGAAATTATCATATAAATACCCTCAACTGAGTGGAGGACAGTCAGCCACTTGACAGTGGAGACAGAGGTGCTGCAGGGGCAGGACCCAGAGTTGGGACAGAGTTGGAGCTGGGGCTAGGGCCCAGCAAACTAAATCTTAGAAAAATACCCAGTGATTTTTTTTTAAATTTTTTTTGTGGAGGATGATTTGCCCTGAGCTAACATCTCTTGCCAGTCTTCCTCGTTTTGTGTGTGAGCTGCCACCACAGCACAACCACTGACAGACAGTGGTGTGGGTCTGCGCCCAGGAACCAAACCCGGGCCGCTGTAGCGGAGTGCGCCAAACTCAAGCACTAGGCCACCAGGGCTGGCCCTCAGTGATTCTTTATTAGCGGTTATCCAGGAGTTGCAATTCTTTCTTTCTAACAGGTGAATTTTTCTTTCTTTCCTCACACATTTGTGTATTCCCATAATTTTTCATAATAATTTACTTTTATGATGAGCAAAAATAATTCTGGCAGCCCCCTTTGTTCATGACAACATATATCAAAGCTGAACAATGTTATAAGTGGCTCCATTCTCAGAACACTATAATTATTACACAGTCCTTAAGAATTGCTCCCCTTTTGTCATCTTTAACAACGTATTTCCAATATTCCGTACATTTTCTGTACATTTTTTTCCTTCACACATCATCTTTGACTACCTAAAATCTGATGAGCTAAAGTACGTCCTCTCCAGCACACCTGGTAAACTCCCTCTTTGTCCCAAATTTATTATTTTATTAGACCTCTCCTTTCTGTCACCTTTGTTGTGTCACGCTTTTGTTTTTCTATTTCTCATTATTTTTATAAAAGACTAAGGGTGGCAGCGAGCCCACGGACTCAGTGGTTAAGCTCACATGTTCCGCTTCGGCAGCCCGGGGTTCACCGGTTCGGATCCTAGGTGGGACCTACCCACTGCTTGGCAAGCCATGCTGTGGCAGGCGTCCCACATATAAAGTAGAGGAAGATGGGCACCAATGTTAGCTCAGGGCCAGTCTTCCTCAGCAAAAAGAGGAGGATTGTTGGCAGATGTTAGCTCAGGGCTAATCTTCCTCAAAAAAAAAAAAGACTAAGGGTGAAATACAATAAAACAGATGTACTGAAACGTTTTTGAAAGCAACCAACTCTTCTTTGGAATGCAGGCAATCTGAGAAGCAGAGCAGCTGAGGTGGAAGTAGAGTCGGGGGCCCTGGACTTCCCACAAGCCCTGAGCGGCTCCACTCTCCCCAGCCCCCATTTCTCCCTCTGCCCAGAGGCACCTTCACACGTCTATGAACAGGTTTGAAAACTACTTTTCTTAAGTCATTGCCATGAATTATTCAAATTCCTGGACAGACTCTGCTCTCGTGACTTGGCGCAAAGTGAACTGGTAGATGCTGGTAGTGCCATCACGCAACAGCTCTCAGTGGCTGCTCGTCATCTGATATAGCAAAGTCTGGACGTGGCACAGAAAAGATGGCAAAGGAGTGTCACTGCAGAATGCATGGAAGGTGTCACAAGTAGAAACTGGCAAAACGGAGGGCTGCACGTGAGGGCATTTTCTCTTCAAAAGACAGGTGTATCAGAACCACTCCCCTTTCTCCTCCGGCCAAACAGAACCCCTGGGTATCACCCTCCATCTCTTTCTGCTGGAGAAGCTGAGACTGTCAAACCCTCTGCAGAGTAGAAGACCTGACTGACCCAGGGTTAGAGATGAAATTTTAAGTCCTACCAGTAACTTTTGTTGTTTTGTGACACTAAAATATTCTACCCAGGAAAATGGGCTTCTCCTTGGGTTTTGTTTTTGTTGTTGTTTTAGGGTTTTTTGTATTTGGTTTTTAGAATAGAAAAGGGCTCTTTGAGGCTGTGCAGTTGCCTAAAGGGGAATGGAAGGGGTGCCCTCTTGAGGTCTCTGCAGGTCAGGGTTTCCAATGTCTGACATATATCCCTCACATGCTGTGCAGGGCTGGACTTCCATGGACCTCCTGGGGCTCCAGCAGAGCCTTGGGGACTGGCCAGCTTTGGTTGGAAAGCAGGCTGTGACGGAAGAGGTGTTTCCAGGACTTTTGTCTCAGGAGAACAATGCCCTGCGTGGACCCACTAGCCGTGCATTCACTTGCTCAGCTGATTCCCCTGCTGCTTGCTCTGAAGGCCTGCTGGGTGCCTGCAGGGCGGGATCCGGAAGGTAAGCCCCTGCCTCTACCGTTCCTCTAGTCTTGTGAGCATCAGTAGCAAACTAAGTTAAAGCTAAGAATCAAAATTTCCCTTCTCAACCCTTCTTCCCACCAAACTCTCTCATAAGGGAGGACAGTACTGGCAGCGCATCCAATTCTGGGCCAAATCCTCCATCACACCACGCCTGGCGCTGTACTTAGTTCTCTGCTTTTAGCCCCGTGCCGATCCTGCTGCGTTTTCTTCCCTATCTGACCCTCATGATCCCCCTACTGACAGCCAGGGCTCTGAGACAAGTCCAGTTACGCCCATTCTTATCATCCCTTCCTCCCCTCGGGCCTCCCCACGCCCCCTGGGCATTCAGCAGAATATCATGCCACACGTAACTAAAGTCCACTGCCACTCTCCTCCTCAGATTTCTCCCTGCCTTTCATTTCAAACCAGTTCTAGAAATCCTACCTCAGCTAGAGTGCCTTTCCATCTAGTATGTGCCAGGCACTGAGCTGCGTGATTCACATGTTCTGATCGAATGAGGTCGGTATCTGTTTCACAGAAAGGAAACAGGGACTCAGGGAGGTTCACTCACTCAGCTAGGTAACAGAACTGGAACCTGATGCTTCAATGAGCTAAGACAATAGCTGCTTAAGCACATAGGTATGCCTAACTCTAAGGAAGACGACGAGTTCCCCTTCCCACTGCCCCACTAGCTTGTAAAATTCCATCTTCATTGTCTCCCACATTGCTCATACAAAAGGTAGATCTGCAGGTACGTGGACTGATAGCTCTCTGCCCTGGCACTCTGATCTCTCTGGAGCCTGTGAGGACTGTGGGAACGCCCAGGTGCTGAAGGCAGGAACCGGAGAAAGGGGCGAGGGGTCTTATCTTATTCTGTACATCACTTGGTCCCAAGATAAGTTCAGCCAAGAACTGGACCAGGGCTGATTCCAAGCCACTCTGATCCAGATTTGCCCCCGAGCTGGTCCAGACCACAACTAGTGTCCAGAAAAGAATAACGAGAGGGTTTGCCTCACTTTAGACAAAGAAGGTCAAGGCTGGGGACACTTGTGTTTCTCTCTTCGGAGCACCTTCAAACATGGGGTCAGCAAAAATGCCAACTACAGGTAGGCCAGTGGAAATGAAACTCACGTCTAAATCCTGTTCAGGTTGCCTGAGTTCTTGAGGCTCTCCATCCTGTTTGCTGTCCAGCTCTCTTCCCACGCCCCAAGGATCAGAGGGAAGGCCCTGGAGCCAGAGCTCCTCTCTCCCCTCTCCTACTCTCAGACCCTTCTCCACTGGAGCCAACCCAGGTCCCTAGCCACAAAGAACAAGCTTTAGCCCAAAGACTGAAAAAACAAAATGTTTTAATAAATACAAAAATCTCCAGTAATGACTCTGCTCAGCTCAGGGGCAGCAGGAGTGAATTGGGGGGACCCTTGGTGCTGAGTGAGGATAAATTAAAAATCCCAACAAGCCAGTGACATTATGTACAGAAGGAAAGGGGTTGACTTCCAAGGCAGAGGCCGGAGGGTGACGGAGCAGGAACTGGAGTGGACACGGCCTTGGTCTGCCCTGGCTGCCCCTCCCGCTTGTGGAGATGTGGTTCCCAGAGGTAGTGGGGGAGGGAGAAGAGCAGAAAAGAGGAGCCAGAGGCACTGTGTTTCCCACAGGAGACTGTGGGGTCCTCGCGCCACTCCTTCCCCCAGCCCAGGCCCGGTCCTCTTGGTCATGCGCCCTTCTGCCTGCTCCCTAGGAGCCTTCCGCTTCTTTCTCCAGCTCTGGAACTGTCCTGGTCTCTGGGGCTGCTGGAGACGAAGGGAGTGAATTTTGGAGGAGGAGAGAGGGAACGGAGTGGCATCGGGGGCACAGCAGAGCATCTCTGTCCTGGTTCCAGAAAGGTCCGACTTTTCTAAGCAAGTCAGCACACACCAGCTGTGTGACCTTCGTCTAGTTACCTAATTGCTCTGAGCTTCAGAAAACTCCTTTATAAAGAAAAGTAACCAATACCAAGCCCAAAAGGGTGCTGGGAGGGTGGAATGGAATGGCGCTTGTGAAGCAGAGGGCGCTGTTCCTGGCACATGGCAGGTGCCCTCTTCCCTCCCCTGGCTTCTAGACCCCTCACTTACACTGCCGGGGTGCGCAGTGGGAGCAGCAGCGACTCTCCTTCCCTGGGCCACAGGCCAGTGGCAGTGAACAGTCATCCCGCTCACAGTGGGGCACCCCTGCCTGGTGCAGGACAGAGCAGATCCTGAGGGTCCCCAGAAGCACTGGGCCACAGCAGTCTTCAGCCTCTCTGGGGAGGCTCATCCCCAGGCGCCTGCCCTCCCTGGGAAGGTATCCCCTCTCCAGGCCAGGCTCCCACTCCCCACTTACCCCACATCTGCAGGTGATACAGCTCATCTCCCCAAAGGGAGGCACTGAGGGGTGCCAGCTCTGGCTCTCTGGGAACCACTGCCCTGCAAAACGGCAGCCCCGGGGTCCATCGGCCTGCATGGGGTCTCCCAGATGGGGGTGGGCCCCTGACCCCACTGTTGGCAGGGAGAAAGGGAGGGAAGGAAGACAAGGTCAGCAGATGTGAGCTCTGTGAGGGCCACCCAGGTTTTATTTGTCTTTGAATCTCCAGCACCTAGTAGTTTCTGTCACTTAGTAGGGGATGGACAGATGGATGGACGGACGGATGGATGGATGGATGGGGCAGGAACTGGAACCCATCACAGCCTACTAGTACATGCACATTCTTTCCACAGCATCTATAGCCCTGGCTCCAGGCTGGGCATGGAGCCGTGTTCACTAAATGCTGAATTAGCTGAGAAGTCCCCTCCATCCAGCCTCACCACGCATCCCCTCCCCCAGAGGCCTCAGCACCCATCCCCCTCACCTGGACACTGTTTGCAGCAGTCAGTGGGGTTGGCGCGGACAGGCTGGGCACAGGCCAGCCGGGGACACTGCACCTTCTCACAGTGCACCTCTCCAGTGCCCCCCTGTAGGGATCCGTTGAGTGAGGGGTGTCAGGAAGGAGGGGGTGCACCTCAGCCTCCTGCTTCTTCCCTCTCTTTGCCCAGACCTCAAATGTAATATATCCACGGCCTTTTACTCAGAGGCCCTGGACTGGTGCTTTATCTACCTGAGCCCAATCTCACTGTAGCCCTGCAAGGTAGGTGCTGTTGTATCTGCTTGCAGGAGAGGAGAGCGAGGCTCAGGGAGGTACAAGAAGTGCCCAGGGTTACGTGGAGCTAGTCAGCCGACAGAGCCAGAATCACACCCAGGTCAGCCTTTGCCCTCGTCCTACAGGGAACCAACTCTAAAAGCCCAAAGCTCTTTTCTCATATTATTTTGATCCTTGAGCCCTCCTCATCAAGGCTGGGCTTTCCTTTCCTGGCAGCCCCCTCCCCATCTCTGCAGATCCGGCTGGGCTATGGCACCAGAGAAGATTGGGCAGCCATACCTTGCAGGTGCAGATAGCACACTTAATTAAGCCAAATGGGGGCACGACGGGGTGCCACCGGGTACCCGCTGCCCGCCAGCTCCGGTCACCATCAAAATAGCAGCCTGGTGGGGGACAGTGCCCAGCTGCCGTTAGTAGTGAGTTCATTGGCTGGGCCCACAACCAAAGCTTGAGCCTCAGGCCAACCCCACACTAGTCTAACCCAGGGCCCACTCGGGGACCAATAACTCTAATGAAGCCTATCAGGTGTCACTTGGGAACCGTGCCCCTCAGCCCACCCACCCCCAGGTCCCCCACCCCACATATACTCTCATCCTCCTGTCCCCCTCCTGGTCCCACTCAACACCTCCTCTGGATCCCCTACCCCTGCACACACGCTTCCAGCTTACCCTCTCCAGGGTCCCTGCTCTTCGGCAGCCCCGGCAGGTCTCTGACATCTTGTTTCTCTGTGGAGCCAAAGAAATAGTGAAGGCAGAGGGTGACCCTCTTCCTTCCCTCCCTAGAGGCCTCATCCCCCACCAGTGGACCCTCCATTACCCTCTCCACCCCTGCAGGGCGCTCACCCGGGCACACAGGACAGCACTGGTCCAGCGCCTGCACTGGGCTCGGGCAGCTGGGCGGCGGGCACACCACGGGGTCACAAATCACCGTGCGTCTCTGCAGGGAGCGGGGGCGGGGTTGAGAGGGGTGCCAGAGCCCCTTGCCCCAGGCCCCGGCCCCAATGCGCTCTTCCGGGGTCTCCTACCTGGCAGGTGCAGAGCGAGCAGAGCGGGTCGTAGTTAGGCGCCCAGCGAGCCCCATGGGGGCGCTGCTGCCCCTCGAAGAAGCACATGTTGGGGTCTCGGGGCCGCCCAGGGCCGCCAGATTTGGCGGGCGCGGGGGCGTCCGGGTCCAGCACAGCCGGCAGCCCAGGCAGTGCGGGCGCCGCTGCATCCAGGGTCCCGGGCGCCCGCACTCCTTCGGTTCCTGCGGC
Organism: Equus quagga; assembly: GCF_021613505.1. Taxonomy (NCBI): domain Eukaryota; kingdom Metazoa; phylum Chordata; class Mammalia; order Perissodactyla; family Equidae; genus Equus; species Equus quagga. The sequence goes on from NC_060270.1 coordinate 37,343,052, forward strand.
CGCCAGGCGCAGGCCGCCCACCTCGCATTGGTTGGCGATGTGCACCTGGGAGGAGAGGACAGTTGAGGCAGCGCCTGGGCTCCCCCTCACATCTTCACCAGCACAGCCAGCCGGGGAGCCTGAGACGCCTCGGCACCTCTGTGCCCCAGGAGGATGGTACAAGCCAGAGCAGTCATCCAGTTGACAGGCAAAGGGAGGTCTACTGCCAGCCTCATTTTGTACTTTGGCTTCATCCTCCCAACCAGCCAAGAAATGTGATACTACCCCCCCACCCCAGAGCTCAGAGAGAGCAAGTGACTAGCACAGGGGCACACAATGCCAACCACTATGAACATCCCCACTGGCCCACACTGCCTGCCTACCTGCCCTCGCAGCTCCCCTTGGGGGCTACCCTTGGTGGTGATCAGCAGGGAGGCAGTCCCCTGTGCCAGATGCCGCAGCAACTCAGGCTCCAGGTCTTTTACCACGCCCTGGGCCTGTGAGTAGACAGGATAAGGGATGGGAATAAGGTACTTTACGGCTAAGCCTACTTTTCCCAATTCACAGATGAAGAAACTGAGACACAGGGAGGTTAAATAAGGTCTCTAGGGTAGCAAAGCCCATCAGCGATGGTGTGGAGCTCAGAAGCCAGGTTTCTCTGACTCCAAGTCCATGGCAACCTGCCCCACTTCAGAGGGCTTGTTCCATCGCCTCCTATCCCTGTCGAGGTCCAGGATATTACATCCTAACCAAGAGATCCCACCAGAGAAGGACGCAGGAAGGAGAATGGATACGGAGATTCATACCCAGGTCTGTCTGACCCCCGAGCCCAAGCCAGCTCCGTGCCACAGGCACATGAGGCACAGCCCCGCATGCTAAAAAGCAGACATTTTCTAAGCTGCCTCCCACCATCATGTCCTCACCTCCGGGCCATAGAATCCCTTCAGCAGCCGCCGGGGCCCTGGCATCCCAGGAGGCCCAAGGAGGTGGGCAGTGACGGTGCCCTGTTCTGAGCCACCAAGCCCAGCCAGCAGCACTTCATAGTGCAGGTGACAGTGGGTATCCAGGGAGAGCCAGGCATGCCCTGCTGCCTGGCTCTGCACAGGGGGCAACACCAGGGCTCCCGCCAGAGGCACAGGCAGTGCTGGATCCAGACAAAGGAGAGGTAACAGATGAGAAGGTGGCCTGGAGCAGCCACTGAATCCCAGCATTCCCCATCTCCCCCAACACGGACTCCATGAGGTGGCAGACACCGTCCATAGGCCCAGGGCTTGGGGAACAGCAAGTTTTAGACCCCCGCCCCATGGCAACAGGGAGCATCTGCAGGCAGGGCCACCCTGTACATCTCCACCTTTTCCAGATGCCAACCTGGAGCTCAGGCACAGAGAAAGACACACCAGGCTCGGGCCCTCTGGCACCATCCCTCACATGCTTGAGTCACAGTTTAGAAGACACCAAAGGGCAGGCAGACCTCTGGGGCACTCACTATCATGGCGGGCGCTGTGCCCGCTGTAGGGCAGGGCAGCCACATGCCCCCGCAGCTCTCCATCTGGGAAGTCCTTGGTGCCCACATTCAGGAACAGCTCATTCTGCAGCAGCATATGAGCCCCTCGGGCACCCAGCCCAGGGCAGACACCCACAGCCTGGGGGCAGGGAAGGGTGAGCCCTAGCTGCAGCCTGCTGGATCCCAGATGAACCCCTCCTCAGCCTCCACACAAGCCCAAGATTCTGAATCCTTCCCATGTCTTGAGCCCCTACTATACCCAGACACACTTCCACACACCAGTAACATTGGACACATGTTATAGTAACCTTGCAGGCCCAGGTTCAAGTCCCTTCTCTGCCACTTCCTACCTACGTAACAATCTTGAGGAGTTACTTAACTTCTCTGATCCTTCAGTTCATCGTCTATAAAACAGGTACTGTGAGAGCCAAAAGTAATATAAGTAAGGCAACCAGTGTGGTACATGGCACATAGAAAGGATCAATAAGTGGCAGCCATTGCTATCACATTTATTATATGATCTACTCTGCTGATCTCCATCTAACTCCACCCATTTGGTGTGAGCTGGCTAAGGACAGGGGTCACATCTGATTTTCTTTGTACTCCAGTCCCTAGCCCGAGGCTCATTCAAAATGTGTCCAGGGAATCAATGAATCAGTGAGAGAGCCTGTGAGTGAGTGAGTGATGCTGAACATCCCAGCTCCCAACCTGGCTTCCCAGAGCCCCTCAGCGCCAGCTCTGGGGCAGGGGCCCTATGGCCCAGCTCTGCCTGAAGCACTCACCGTGTGTTCCCCTGGCTGGAGTCCAGCCATATGGCACAGGACAGTGTGCTGGTCCCTCCGCTGAGGCTTGGTCTCCAGTGTCACAGCCACCACCTCACTGCCTGTACCTACCACTTGCACCTGGTGGACAGGGTTGGGGAGGGCAAACTGGAGTGGCAGAGAAGGCATGGGGCCTGAACCACCGCAGGCCAAGCCCCAGCCTGCCCTGCCCCTCTCCCACCTCCTGCAGCCCCTGACTCTTACCTGGTAAATCAGAGAGCCGTTTCCTAGTAGTGTAAGGCTGGCTGAGCCAGCTGCACCCGTCTGAACTGGAATCAGGGCATCGGCCCCACAAAGGACACTTTGCAGGACTGCAGGGGGCAAGGTAGGTGGAGGTGGGCTTGCCCACAGCCATTCATACCCTCAGCCCGCCCTAGTTACCCTCAGCACTTGTCTGTGCCTCTCAGTTGTGTGTGCCTAGGGTTCCAGGCCCCACCGTGCCTCACCATCACAGCTCTGCCTGGCAGCAATGTGTCCACTGATGCGCAGCCCTGGCCCACCTGCCCTCTCCAGGACCATCTGCAGCTCCCCCAGCACCAGCCAGTCCATCTCCTGGGCTGTCAGGTTAGGCAGCACCTCGGCAAAGCCTGGCTCCTGGGGACAGAACAGGGTATGGTGGGCGCAGCGAGAGGCCAGAGCAGGTGGCAGCAAGAGCCAGACCCTCACTCACCTGGGCTGAGGCATTGGCCTGGAGCTCTCGCAATAGCTGCCCCTGGTGCAGAATCTGGAGCCGCAAGGGAACCTGGGCTGGTCCTGCAACAGCTGCACATGTGGACAGCTCTGAGAGAGGGGGTTCTCCCTAGCCTCCTCACATGCTCTTCTCCCATTCCACTTACCCCCGCTCCTGGATTCCAGCAACCCACGGAAGAGCAGCAAAAAATGCAAGGAGTCCTCTGTGTCACTGAGAGTGAGTAGGGTGATGCCCCCTATGCCCTGCTGTGGGGGGCCTTCCAGGGTCAGGATGGCACTGAAGGTCTCTGGGGAGGGAGGACCATGAAAGCCTATCAGAAAGTCCCCTCCTCAGCCCACTCCATTCCTGGGGATAGAGAAGACTTAGAACCTCACATCCAGGGGCCATTAGCTCCCCTCACCTGCAGCCAGGGCCCGGTGCCGGATGAGAGGCCCCCAGACCTCCCCTGAAGGGTAAGTGGGTGTCACGAGTGCCACATGCAGCTGTTCTGCCCTAAGGAGCCTCAGAGACAACCGAGGCACTGCCCGCCACACCCCACAGACCTGGAGCAGAGAAACAAGAAGGCCCTACTGAGACAGTATGCAGGACAGGCCAGCTGAGAGGTCCAGCTCTGGGGAGGAAGGTACATGAAAAGAAGCCCCCAGGCCCTCCTAGGAAGCTTAAGAAGGGGCCCTGGAGCCACATGCTGGAGTCCAAATCCTGGCTCCACCACTTACTAGCTTTGTGACCTTGAGCAAATCACATTCTGCTACTGAGCCTCAGTTCCCTCATCTGTAAAATGGGCATCATAATGTCAGTGCCTTCCTCCCACTGGGCTGTTGTGAGGACCAAAGGAGGCAATGCAGAGCATGCCCCAGCACAGTGCCCAGACTGGATAAGTACTCATAAATGGCATCATCTCACCAGGCCATCTTGGGTGGAGGCTGCAGGGTGTTCAAACAGGACGCTCCCAGTGGAGTCCGAGAAGCGGATCCGGGTAGGGCGGTCCAGCCTGGGAATGAGGGGTCCCTTGAGGCAGGACTCTGAGCCTCGGCCAGAAGCAGCCCCTCCAGCCTCTCCCAATTCTCCCTCCTGGGGCCCCCAGGCGACCCTTTCTTCCTCCTTCCCCTTCCTCACCGCCGGTAGGAGATGGAGAAACGCAGGCTGGAGCGCAGCAGCGACACTCGGGCCCGTGCCACAGCCTGCGACCTCGGCCCTGTCAGCAGCGCCACGAAGTCTGCAAGGGAAGATGTCCCTAGTACCATCACTGGCTGCGCTAGCCCGGCCCCAACCACGACCTCAAAACCCCCACCCCCAACCCGGGCCCCGCCTACCGGTGTGGCCGTCTCCACGCGCCCGATCCTCAGCGCCCGGCTCCCCACGGTCGCTGTAGCTGCGATGCTCGGGGTCCCGCGGATACTCGAAGGCCAGGCCGGTCGGCTGCCTCTCGGGACCGCTGCGCTCTGCACCGGGGGCGGGGAACACGGGCTTCAGCTGGGCACTGGGAAGGCCAGTTGGCCGCTCCATCCGCCCCATCTGTGTGGCTCAGGACCAAGTATTGGCCCTGCCCGCCTCCCCTCACGGCGGAGCGGGCCTTACCCTGGGGGCAGGTCTGGCAGCAGTGTCCGGGCAGCTGCCGTGGCTGCCCGCAGGCCAGGGCTGGGCACTCGGGTTTGATGTTCTTGCAGCTGACCCTGGCCGGGCCCCTTGTGCGGCGACCCCACTGAGGCTGCTCGCAGAGAAGACGGGAAAACTCAGTGAGTGCAAGAGGCTAATCGGTGAGACCCAAAGGCCAGGCGAGGAACGTCACGGGACCAGAGCAGAGTGGTCCCACGGAGTCAGACCCTCTGCTACTTAGAAGCTGCGTGACTCTACACAAGTTACTTAGCCTCTCTGGGCCTTAGGGTCCCTATCTGAAAAATGGGGATAATAACTATCCATCTAGCAGGGTTGTAATAGGAGTTAAGTCAGAGACGAAATGGAGTTGGCACAGAGCCTGACACATAGTGAGCGATCAATAACAGTCAACACCTGAGACTTGAAGGAGGCGCTTCCTCCCCTCTTCCTCTGGCAGAAAAATATCCCGAATATCTGCAGACTCTCTTCTTTCTCCTCAAGAGCTCGCAGTCCACTCCGACGTCCCAGAACCCCAGCGCTGCCCCACCCGCAAGGGCCCGGGCCACGGCCGCAGGGTCCACTCACCGCCTCGCAGGCGCACAGCACGCAGCGCATCACCCCGAAGGGCTCCCCGAGGTCCGGGTGCCACGTCTCGTCCAAGGCATAAACCTTCCCGCCGAAGGAGCAGCCTGCGGGGACGGGCTTGGCTGGCGGCCGCTGTCCCTCTCCTCCTGCCGTGTGCCCGCCCCGGGCGCCGCTGGCCGGGCCCTAGGTCCCCGAGCACTGCGCGCCCCGCGGCCCCCGCCCACCCCTCCAGGCCGCCCGCCGCGCCGAGCCACCTGCGCCCGGCGCCCCCTCCGGGCGGGCGCTGACTTGCCCCGCGTCGGACTCCCCGCCCGCGCCTCCCCCGGGGCGCCCACCTACCTGCCGCTCCCCGAATGGGCAGTGGCTCCTTCTCGGGCCGGATGGGCAGCGCGGGGGGCTCGGGGCCGGCGCCGCGGGCCGGCCGGGAGCCGAGCAGCAGCAGCCCGAGGAGAAGCAGCGGGGCCGGCGGGGCCGGGAGGCTCGGCATGACGCGAACGGGACAGCTGGGGAGGCGGGAGGGAGGAGGGAGCGGGCGAGGGAGGAGGGAGGTGGGAGGAGGGCCGGGCCGGGGGCGGTGCGGCAGGAGGGGGCCGGGGCCAGGGCCGGGGCAGTGCGGCGAGGGGCTCGTCGGGCGGCTGCGGAGTCGGCGCCGGCCGGGCCGGGCCGGGCGGGAGGAGCGGCCGGGAGGAGCGCGGGCGGGCGCTGACCCGGGCCGTACGCGGCTCTAGTGCCCCAGGCGCCGGCTCTGGCCCGTTTTATGCCCGCGCCCGGCGCCCCGGTCGGGGGCCTCCTCCTCAGCAAACGGGGCGGCGGCGGCGGCTCGGCGAGGGGCCGGGCTGAGCCCGGGGGGTCCGGCCCAGCAGCGGTGGCCCGGATCGCGAGTGGGGGAGGGGAGGGAGGGGCTGGGACCGGGCAGGGGAGGAGGGAGGGGCTGGAGGGGAAGGGGGAGCGAAGGGGGTAGGGGGAGGGGAGGGACCAGGGGGCGCGAAGAAGGGAGGAGAGGCGGGTCTGGAGCCCCCCCGCTGCCGGCGGCCACAGGGCGGCTGGACCAGGAGGTGTGTGTCCGGCCCAGGACGGGAGCCCCAAGCCAGGGAGGGGCAGAGGCTGGGCCTGAGGCCTGGGCCGGCCACTGGGTTAGGACTCGGTTCTCGCCGGAAGGATGAAGAGTTGTCTTTAGGGATGACAGCGTGCAGGAAAGGCCCATCAACTGATCTCCTCGCGACTCAGGCCCACAGCACCGCTCAGACCCCACACCACCCACTCTCACTGCCTAGCCTGTGTCCCTACTCTTCTCTGAGGTCTCTCCTAATTTTCCCGTTCCACAGGACAGGGACTTAGAAACAGTGTTCCCTTTCTGTCTGGTGACAGTGTTTCCCTCCCTACTGTAACCTGTCCTCAGGTCCATCCAACCATCATGGTCCCCAGCCTGACATGCTTTCTCACCCTCTTCCTTCACCCAGGGCACCCTCTGCCTCTCCACCCCACCCCCAACCTCCTTTGTCTTGGTTTCCTGGTCACCCCCACACACCAGCATCCTCCCAACCATCCCAGCACCCTCCTTCCTAATCTTGGGAGGCATCTCATCTGGCTGAACTGGAGAATTCCGGGATCTAGGCCATACTTCTTAGCAGACAGCCCCATCCTTGGGAGGAGGAGCAGGAGAGAGCCTGAGGAAGAACGAGGGGGGGTGTGTGTGATGGGAACAAGGTCAGGCCAGGAGGCCTCTGAGGACAGAGACTGTGGGGAGACCGGGACTGAGGGAAAGCAAAGGAACTAGAGCAGGGGCCAAAGGAAGAGGGGGGATAGGGGGAGGTATTTGCGGGGGAGGTTCAGCAGCTGTCTTTCCTAAGACAGGGCCACATGGGCCTGGTTATTCCTCTTGTCACATGTGGAGTGGTAGGAGATGGAAGAGGCAGAAAGACAGGGCAAGCAAAGGAGGGCATGGGCACAGAGAAAAATGGGCTTAGCTGTTCCAGCAACAGGGTGCCAGCGGAGGAGCATGGCTTAACCCAGCACACACACCCCTCACCTTGAAGTCCTCTCAAACTGTCCAGATCCTTTCCCCACAACACTGACACCTGACAGGGTCCTTCTCGAATACAAGCAATATCCATATTCCCACTTGGAAGGGGGGAACAAGACACGACCAGGAAAGAAAAGCAGCAAAGCAAGAGCCTTACTGGATTTCAGCAGCAGGTGTGGTATCCAGGGAAAATAAATTTGGACAGCCAGGAACTGAAAAACCCACCAATCTAAAACCAGACCTCTGTGCCTCTTCCCCAGTGACAAAAATGTCCTGCCAGGTTCCTCCTGGAAAAAACCTCAGTTCCCCTCCTATCTCCTTCCCAGCCAAGTCCCAGGTTTCCCGTCTTCTAGGAAAAGACGGAGCCCTCTATTCAGATCTTCCCTGTGGTGTGTGTGGGTGGAGGAGCTGGGCTCCGATAGTGGACCATGGTCCAGGGCAGGGGCTCCAGGTCCAGCGCGGGTGGGAGGAGAAGGCGTCACTTCCGGGGGCCCTCGCCAGTGTCTGGTGGCTCCCTGCTCTCTGATTGGGCAGAAGTGGCCAGGGCAGGCGTGTGACCCCACTGCCGTGGAGGGGCTATGCCCCACAGCCACTTGTCTTCCTCCCCATCTGCTCCCCAGCGTGCTGCCTGCTCTGCACCTGGGTCCTGGAGCCCTTCTCCACCCGGTGAGTGGCAAGCAGGGTTTGGAGTTAAGTGAGGGTAGGAAGGACTGGAAAGAGGAATTGGACTCTCAGCTGGGGGAGGGGTAGGCAAACTGGAACCTACAGGCACTGACCTTTGTCGAGAAGAGTATAGCCTTCCCAGAATGGGAGGAGCAGACAGAGCAGGGCAGGGGGTGGGGTGCTGGGTTCTGAGGGACTGATCACAGACTTGGTGGAATACCGCACAGTCCTGGCCAGCCCCAAGGAAAGGGGACATGGGCCCAGGGAGAAATTAAGAAAGGAGGTGCATTTAGGGCTTAGAGAACACAGCACCAAGGTGGACACAGCCCCAATCCCCATTCTAACCCAGCCACTCCTAGTTAGCTTAAGGTTCTGAATCCTGGGGCTGGGGAAGCTGGGTCAGGCAAGCGAGGGCCCAAGGAGAGGGTAATGGGAGGAGGGCTCATGCATGTTGACAGACCTACAGGAAATCCCAATATTGAATCAGGTGCAGGGCTCTTTGCACAACTTGTGAAAAAAGGAGGAAGCCATGTGGGGGGTCCTGTGAAGGAACCGGAAGGGGTCTGCAGAGGGGGCAGGGAGGAAGGTGCAGGCTATGAGACAGATATGGTAGGTGTTTAAGGTGAGGGAAGCCATGTAAGGCGGGTGCCTCACTCAGCAGGTACCCATTCCTGGGCAATTTGCCTCCGGAAGGAAGTCCCAAGACTGTTAGCCCATCTCTTCACTTTAGGAAACCCAGTATTTCAGAACTTGGAGTGCAAAGAAAAACTCAAGAGGCCTTATGTAGGGGGGCGAATAGGGAAAGAATGAGAGGTTACCTTCTCCCACACCGCCTTCTCTTAATCTTTTCATCACCAACCTCTAGTGGTCCAGTTTTATTTTTGCCCAATTCCCCTCCTCAACCCGACTCCCCAAGCTACCCTTGAGCACACTGCACATAGGTGCCAGCTCCTCATCCTGGCCCTACCGCCTTTTCCCCTCTCTTCTTCAGGCTTGTGCCATAATACTCCCGTTCTCTATCCCCATCCCAGATTTTCTCCAACCAAATAACCAAGGTTGCTCAGAATTTGAGGCTAATTAAGATGTGTATGTGTACATCCATATCCTGTCCTGCTGCTCTCGGAAGGGGGCAGGGGCACCAAACCCATGCCAGATTCACTGAGGAACCCCGACAAAGAGGAGACACCATGTTCTACACTCACAAGAAAATGCGGGAGCAGTCAGAGCTTGAGCAGTTCTAGGCTAGTCAGCATCTCAAGCCCTCCCAGCCTCTGTTCCCCCAGCCAGGTAGGCTTTTCCTTGAAACCCGATTAAATGTTCATTATTCCTGTCACTTGCAGGACAGAGTCCAGACCCTCTTCCTTGGCCCACCTGTGCCCCACCCCACTCTGCCCAGAAGTACAAGAGCCCAAGCCGCCTCCATGGCCCCAGGAAGGATTCAGGGGAGAGGCCCCACACAGGGAGCCACTTCAACCAGACAGCCGGGCCAGAATGGAGCTGACTGGTAAGAACATACCTGAGGGCCTAGGGCCAAATCGGAGCACAGTAGAGGGGGAAAGAGAAAGGAGGTGGGCTGCAGTGGGAGGGCTGGGGGAGCCCAACCTCCCAGGAATAAGGATTCTGAGCAGCAGATTCCCTAGATTTTAGGTCTGGGTCCCAAATGGGAGTTCCTGGACCACCACCCGACAATGATTTCTTCCTTATCCACCCCTTTCAACCTCACCTCTCCTCATCTAAGAACTGCTCCTCGTGGTCATGCTTCTCCTAAAGGCACAACTAACTTTGTCCAGCCCGGTTCCTCCTGCCTGTGACCTCCGACTCCTAAATAAACTGCTTCGTGACTCCCATGTCCTTCACAGCAGACTGGTGAGAATCCCCAGGCACTCTCCCCTCTATCCATTCGACTGGTAAGATACCCTCACTCCTAATACGTCCTCTCACTTCCCCATCCAATCACTGTTCTTCCAGTATTGTCTTTTCAGTAAGATGACCACCTCCCGATCACTACTCTTTGACAGGGATTATGATTTGTAATCAAGCCCTTCTAAAAGCTCTAGTCTGGATATGTTACCTGTGGAAGCCTATCCTGGTGATTGGGCCACCACAGTCCCCTCTGTTTCAGCCCCTACTCCCCCACCCCCAACCTTTTTCAACAGAGCCAGTGCCCGGACGTTAACCCCTTGTCCACACCTGTCCTGCTGCCTGCTGTGGACTTTAGCTTGGGAGAATGGAGAACCCAGACGGTAAGACAGCCATCCTTCCCTTGGTTTCCCTAAGTCCTGTCTTCATCAGTTTCCTACTGCTTCCCATGGATTCTTCAAAATTCCTGAGCTCCCTAAAAATATCTCACCTTCAGCTTGGCCACCCTAACCCAATCTACATTCTACCATGATATCCTCTGGACAAGATGATGGCTTGCGGTCCCAGTATGTTAAATAGATTCGAAGCCGAACACCAAGAAAAGCTGGACGGAAGTCTCTTGTGGCCATGCCTTTGACCCATTCCCTTTCAACCTTCTTAAGGTGGCATGAAGAAGTAAGACTGATCTGTCATCCTCAGATGATGCAAAACTGGGAAGCACAGCTAAAATAACAAAAGAGAGAATCAAGATTCAAATTGCTGAAAGGCTAGGTCGAAAACAAGGTGAAATTTAACAGAGAGATAGAAAATTCTACATGTTGTAATTGAGTCAAGTCCTATTCCAGCTTTCAGGCCACAATGCCCCTGCTTCCCTCATATAAACTTCTAACCCTAGAACTTACTAGGAAAAAGACCTGGAAGGGCAGAGTTGACCCCAAACTTAGCACGTAACATTGAAGCAGCTATTTAAAAAGCTAGTGATTCTAAGCGGCTTTAGATGTTTCCATCTTGTGGAAATATTCCTATAAAACTCTATTCGGAGTAGACTGCACTTAAAAATACTGGTCTGAGTACTAGACATCCTCCTCTAGACACATGCTAATTTATTCAGAGGGACCATATTAAACTAGCACGTGCCGAGGAGGAGGAAGCAACCAGAGCAGAGAGGGGTTAGAAAACATGTTACGTGAGGAATGGTTTAAAAAAAAAAGCCTGTCTGATTAGCTTGGAGAAAAGTGGTAGTCTGTGGTATAGCACAGAGCGCTTTAGTCTGAGACTCAGGAAACCCACTGGGAGGGAGCGCTCCTTAGAAAGTCGGCTCTTCTACCCTCGAGAGCCCTAGAATTCCCTTCCTCCCTGCTGGTCTTCTAGGACTGGGCCAGGGACAAAGGGCAGTTCCTAGGGAGCCTTGTAGTTCCAGCTCAGCCACTTATCAGTAAGCCCCTTTCCTTCATCTTTATGATGCTCTCATCTAAGTTTTTAAAAAATCATATGATTCTAAGATTTTTCAGCAGAAAGAGTAATTTGCAGCACTAGAACCAAGAGATAAAAGCTATGCTACAGCAGATTTCAGCATACTGTAAAAAAATAAAAAGAACTTTTCTGACTGCAGTTAAGTGTAAGACCAGGCTGGGTTACTGGACACTGGAGTTATTGAGGCAGAGGCCGATGACCAATTGTCGGGAGGCTGTGAAGGAATTCCTGTGCTGGGTGGGACCTTGGTCCTGTCCGATTCTCAGCTCCTATGATTCATTCTGCTGGCTACTCCTGCAGGCTCCCCACCCGCTATTACTATGCCCTTTGAAGCAGCCCGCTTCTCCCTTCCATCTCTTTCCCAGGAGCAGACCAAGGCACAGGACGTTCTGGGAGCAACGACCCTTCTGCTGGAGGGAGTGTTGGCAGCACGGGGACAACTGGGACCCACTTGCCTCTCATCCTTACTGGGACAGCTTTCTGGACAGGTCCGCCTCCTCCTTGGGGCCCTGCAGGGCCTCCTTGGAACCCAGGTAAGTCCCCAGTTAAGGGAACTATAGAAACTGTCCTTCTTTTCTGACTCAGTCCCCTTAGAAGACCTGAGGGAAGAAAGGGGAATTCTAGAAATCTTGAGGGTAGAAGAGTGGACCTAAGGAGTGCTCCCTCCCTCTTCGCCATGAAACCTGGTGTTGGTCCCCTATCTTTCCCATAGACAAGGGAGGCACGAGAGCTGGCCCAGGTCTCTGGCCTCAGGCCCATCCTCTGCCCTCAGCTTCCTCCACAGGGCAGGACGACAGCTCACAAGGATCCCAATGCCATCTTTCTGAGCTTCCAACAACTGCTTCGAGGAAAGGTGCGCTTCCTGCTGCTTGTGGTAGGGCCCACCCTCTGTGCCAAGCGGGCCCTACCCACCACAGCTGTCCCAAGCAGTACCTCTCTATTCGTCACACTGAACAAGCTCCCAAACAGGACTTCTGGATTATTGGAGACAAACTCCGGGGTCTCGGCCAGAACTACTGGCTCTGGACTTCTGAAGAGGCTGCAGGGCTTCAGAGCCAAGATTCCTGGTCTGCTGAACCAAACCTCCAGGTCCCTAGACCAAATCCCCGGACACCTGAACAGGTCCTTGAATGGAACTCATGGACTCTTTCCTGGACCCTCACCCAGGGCCCTAGGAGGCCCAGACATTCCTCCAGGAACTTCGGACCCGGGCTCCCTGCCACCCTACCTCCGGCCTGGAGACTCTCCTTCCCCAACCCATCCTCTGAATGGACAATACACACTCTTCTCTTCGTCACCCATCTTGCCCACCCCAACAGTCCAGCGCCAACCCCCACTTCCTGACCCCTCTGCTATCATGCCCAGCTCCCCCAGTCCTCACCTAATTGCAGCCCACCCTCACTTCCAGAATCTGTCTCAGGAAGAGTAAGGTACTCAGGCACTGCCAACCTTCGGCATCGTCTTCCATGTAATATCCCCTACCCGGAGGAGGGGCCCCAGACTTCCTGCTTTCACCTGACACCCAAAGCCCTGGGGAAGGGGGATACACGGGACAGACAAAGGGATCGTTTTTCACTGTATATTATAAAACTTGAGAAGCTATTTTTTTAAGCTATCAGTAATATTCACCAGAGCAGCTAGTTATCTTTGGTCTGTTTTCTGCACAAATTTACAACTTACTAATTCTCTATATGCTTTTTTTCATATACTAATTCTGTAAAGGCCTGGACTGGCCTCTGAACAGAGGTAGAGACCAACCTTATGTCAAACAAAAAAGAGTTTAGTTTTCTACTCAGAACGAAGGTTGGTCTCTTTTCCTCCTTTACTTGTGGGACTCTGATCTCCTTTTCTTAGATCCTTACCCTTCAGAAATGAATGAGAAGTTGTCTCAGAAAGGCTGTCCCTACACAATAGACAAAACTGAGCCTATATAAAGAAAGAATAAACGAGGGCACCCAAAAGCTAACTGAAAAGCAAGGGAAAGATGTTCCTCTTGGGGGGCAATAGACCGCCCCCTCCCTAGAAAAGAAAAGAAAGCTAACAGGAAGCCTTGGAGAGACACACACCCCAGGTAAGGCTGTGCAGACGGTTCAGTCAAGACAAGACCTGGATGTGACAGCTGAGCAAACAGCCAGAGCTTCAGCAGCGCAGCAGGACGCTCCTGCAGGCCTGGGCTCCTGCCTCCCTCCTGTGGAGGTCAGGGGGAAGTGCAGGAAGTGGCATGAGTCAGTCTCCTAGGGCTCACACAGCAGGAGGGACAAGCACAAGTCAAGTACAAGTTGAAGACTCATTTCCCAATTCCCAGAAGTGCACAGTGTCTAAAAAGTGGCCCCATGGGACTGCCATAAACTCTGCTGGGGATCTCTAGAAAAGAAGCTAGGCTTCTGGGGCTTTGCAAATAAATGCTGCCTTGCTGCTTACGAAGAGGTTTATGTTGCCCAAAACAAAAACTTCACTGCAAAGGTCAACCTACCTCCAGAGGCTCCTGTAGGAAAACGAATGGAAGCTTTTTCCTCTCCCTACCAGCTCCCCAAAGGAGAGGAAAGGCTACCATGTGGATAGAGGAGCCAGGAACCCAGAGATCCAAACTCTGCCACAAACACTCCAGGATCACTAAAGGCATTGCAAAACAATAGAATGAAAGCCAGCGTGCCAGGAACCTTATGTACATCACCTTTTCTAACACTCACACAACTCTACAAGGTAGGTATTATCATGTCTACTGTACAGATGAGGAAACTGAGGCTCAGAGAAGCCAGGCAAGTTCCCAAGGGTTTCACAGCCTGTGAGCAGGAAAAGAACACCCTAGGCTGACTTAGTCTGGGGCACATACTCTCCCCAGTGTGGTTCACTGTCCAATGTATCATTCAGTGATTCTATTTACTGGGAAAGATTTCCAAGTCCTTAGGGAGTAAATGCATCAACAGTTAAAGAGTTCTGAGTAGAAAACCAAAGCTCTTGGTAGGGGTGGCCAATTTAGACGTCTCCAGGTATCCCTGTCTCCCACCATGGACCAAACAGTTGCCGTGGAGAAGGAATCAACAAATGCACAAAGCTCACAAGTGTTGTCCGAATCTCAGATGGTGTCAGTTTCTGCATGGGAGAGAACCAGTTTATCCACACTACAAATTCCAGCATGCAGTCAAGGGAATGGTAAGTGGAAATTTTAATTCACTGAAATACTAAAGTAGGTTAAATCTAATGATCAGATGAAACACTTTATGGAACATGAAAGCCAGCCCCCAGGACAAGATATGCCAAAGGGACCAGAGAAAAAGAATGAAGGTTCTCAGCACAGTCAGACAAGAGACAAACATGGCAAAACTGCAAGAAGTACGTAGCCAGAAAGTTCTAGGCATCCAGTATTGGCAGGTGACTTACTCCAGGGAAAATGCAAATAACTCATGGGGTTCTCCAGTATGAACTAATCTGCCTCTACTGAGGGTCTCACTCATTCCCAAATCATTCTGTCTGGCTCATTCTGTCCCTTCTTCCCTTTACTCAAAAAACAAAAAAACCATGACAACCAGAACACTCTTATCTCTATTCAACTGTATGCCATTTTTCTTTCTTCTGCCATCCCGGGGCAGCCAGGACAGTCTGCTATGCTACCTCACAAAACTATTCTTGGTAATTAGGTTCTCCCACTCTAACCCTAAATCAATCTGTCTCCAACTTGCGCTCTGCCCACCCACGCCCCCACAAAAAAAAATCTGACTCCTCGTAAAGGCTCTAGGATTCCAAAAATTTCATCCCAACCCCCACTGCATCTCTTATTCCCTCCCAGCCCACATAGTAAAGCAAAAGAAACACCTTTCCCTCCCCCTGCAGAGGCCATTCATTTTCAACCCATTTCCCTAAATACTATTTCTAACACCTCATGTAAAGACCTGAAAACGACGGGGAAGGAAATACCCCAGGCATCCCAGCAGGGGCACCACCTCCCCTGGCAAAACCCGGGAGATCAAAAGGGACAACTGCTTAATACACACAGTCTTTCTGGATTGTTACACTGAATTTCCCGGGGGAAATCAGAGTCCCGTATACCTCCTCAGAGACCCCAAATGCCAGGCTGAAGACGCAGCTCCTATGCTGGAGTCCTTGTTAAGTATCACGATTTCAACTTTGTTCTTCCCCCATTTTTAAGTTAGTTACTACAGTCAGTCTGCTGTATTGTCCCGGGCACTGGCACTGGACTGCCAGCCTCATTGGTATTGCTGCCCTGTCCACTTCACTGGTCTGTACAGCAGCTCCCTGCTCAGTGTCACTGGTGAGAACCACCACCATTTACCCTCCCTCCAGGTCACCAGTGGAATGTAGAGCAGAGAGCTAGCTCCTCCACCTGCTTCCATAAACACCAAATCCACTCTTCCTGTCCTCTTCATAGTCGTGTCCCACGCCTGTGTCTAAAAGCCTCCACCTAAAGCTTCCAGAAAAACGATGAATATTTCCAGCCTATGCAAGTGACTCATTCAAGTCGATGTGATCTGACTTCCTAAGAGACTGAAAGTGTTGGAAGCACACAAGCAGGGCTCCTCGCCAATTCAAAATTCTATGCCAAATGGGTGGTATCCTCCAGGCCTGGGGTGCCCTCAGGAGCCAAAAGCACAACACTCTCTCCCGCAGACAAAAAATCACATTAGAGGGTAAATCTTGGGGATGGTCAGCCAGGAGACTAAGAGAGCCCTGAACCCAGATACCAAAAGGCTGGGCTAGATCCTACACTGACATGTGATCCTCTGGCTGTGGACCAGAAACATAATATACCATAAGAGAACTGGAAAATGATTTAGTAAATGGAAATATTTTTTTGAAAAAGGGCAGGGTGTCTGAAAAAGTAAAGTTTAATTAAAAAATCATATACGCAAAACTTCTGATTCATTTTAAGCTCTCCCACTGGGTCTTTCACAGGCAAGTCAGTTTCCCATTGAGTCCAGAACACCTAAAGATGCAGCCACAACGGACAGAGAGCCAGCACCTCCTGAACAGGCGAACAACAGCAGCTGCCACTCAGGCTTGATGAATGTCCACGGCCTGAGAGACTAAGCTGCAAGGCTGGTTTCCGGGGTGGTTCAGAAGGCCAGTTTCTTCATCAGCAGGTACACTCTGGAATCCACTTCAAATCCATGCAGGTTGTTGGCATCACCCTGCAGCCTCATGAGCAGGCCCCCATAGGACACATAGGCAGAGCTGAAACAGAAGGCCATCCCATGAGTCTGAGCTCTGGAGCAGCTGCTACTCAGCAGCGTTCCATCCTAGCCTATGAAAAAGAGGCACCTTCTAGTGCTTTGTCATTAGGAACCAAAATTCAGACAAAGATGAATGCACAGATATGTGCAAGGGAGTGTTCTTTATACTAGCAAAGGTGGAAAATACTACATGCCCAGAATATGGGAAATGGTCAAAACAATTAAGATATATCCATTTACCAGAAAGTTATGCACCTATTAGAATGTTTAGGCAAAGCTTTACACTGACATGGAGAAACATGTTTTACATAACATTAAGCAAAATGAGCAGAAGAAAACATTGTAATAAACAACATAATCTCAAAGCAAAACGTACACAGGAAAAAAAATCCTAAAATATTCAAAAATGTTTACATAAAAGGTTCCCTCTGGATATGGAGTTATAGGTGACTTTTTTTTCCTTCTTCACATTACTTCTCTGCTTTTCAGATTTCTTACAAAAGGCACATATTGTTTCAATAAGATTTCGGAGAAAAGAAAAAATAGCTTGGCAGAGAAACCAAAGAAGGAGGGATCAGGTTGCAGAGGAGCAAAACACACACACACACACACAAATAAACAAAAACAAAAAAGCCTGGCAGTTTAATCACTTAATGCTGCATTTAGTTCCCGGGGAAGCAACCTTCCTTTGCATTTCACACAGCAGGACGACCACTTTCCCATGTGGACCACCAGGCCCTGAGGTCCTAACAAAGAGCAAACTGAGCAGCCTTCATTTCAGCCTGGAAACTGCTCTCAGAACAGTTTCTGTCTGGGTCCCGCCTAGGTCTGAGGTGCTTGGCGAGAGAGACCCCACACAAGAAGCATGAGCGTGGCCCAGATTCTCAGAACAGGGCAGGGCGGGGAGGGTTTTCACAAGACCATGGAACTTACAGACGTGTCGCTGCTTCGGTAGAAGTTTCGTCTCCTTCAATTCTGTACACTTTCCCATACATTACGTACTCAAATTGGTCAGCCCTGTAGAACGACAGTGGCAAAGTTATTCTTAAAAGTAATTAACAATAATAAGAGGCCCTTTAAAAATGGTAACTGGTCGGGGCCGGCCCAGTGGTGCAGCAGTTAAGTTCACACATTCTGCTTCAGTGGCCCAGGGTTTGCTGGTTCAGATCCCAGGTGTGGACCTACATATCACTTGCCAAGCCACGCTGTGGCAGGCATCCCACATATAAAGGAAGCTGGACACAGGTGTTAGCTCAGGGTCAGTCTTCCTCCGCAAAAAGAGGAGGACTGGCGGCAGATGTTAGCTCAAGGCTAATCTTCCTCACAAAAAAAGTTAAAAAAAAAAAAAAAGGTAACTGGTAACTCAGTGCCAGCACTGTAACAGCAGGTACTTTCCAAACACAAGGTCGTTTAGTCCTCATGGCAATGCTGTGAGCCAGGTATGACCATCTGTATTTTACTGATGAGGAAACTGAGGCTGAACGACACAAAGGATATTCAGTAAATAAGTGGTAGGGCTGAGATTTGAACTCAGTGGGGCTCCAAAAGCCTTTCCATAACACCCCAAACTCACTCGCAAGACACAAGGCCCACAACAGCCCAGGTCACTCAGTGGTCATTTCCTCAGCCACCAAAAAGCCACAACTCGCAAGCATGGAATTGCTGCTCTGGATAAACACCTGGTGGTTTGAATTCTTAAGTGCAGCAATCTCCTTAAGGTTCCTCAAATTCTGCTGATAATCATTTATTCCACAAATTAAATACGGGTCTTTCTATACCACTTATCTACTTAGTCCTCAGGCGTATTTCAAGTATTCCCTCCTCCACTCCCTCACCTGGAAGGCCTGTCATCGGTGGGGTTGTATTCACCATCATCCAAGGTGCCGTCTTCATACAAGGTACTGGCTATGACCAACCGGAACTTGTCACCTGAAAATAACAGCAATATCTGAGGGTGAAGAACAGCCGACATGGGAAAAAGCCTCCTGCTGTTGTCTGTGTGCAATACTTACCCAAGTCTACAGGGTAAATCTGAATGTTCACATCTAAGATGAGGTCCATCTTGAAAGATTCACTCTCACAATGCAGGCGAGACACTGGAGGGGAGCAGAGAAAGAGTGACAGAGGGAACTGCCCGGCCCGGGGCATATCCTGCGGACCCCACCCTGGGGCCCTGGATGCAGCAGACCACTCAATTCAACCCAGTCTGCATCCACGGGCCTCTCATCTGCTCTCGGAGAAGCGCGGGCTCAATCAGAACCAGACATGCAAGGAGGAAAGGGGAGAAAGACTGCGGCAAGCGGACAGAATCCCCAGAAAAGAATCACGGTCCTCTGGCAACAAATAACATCCAGGTTCTAGGCCTACTTAGGCCATTAAGAAACAACCGGACTTAGGGCAAGTTATTCATTCATCCAAACGTTTCGTCTTTCTGTGCCAGGCGCTATGCTGAGGGGATTATCAAGATGTGTGAAAACTGGTGTTTGTCTCGAAAAACATCTGTCTCCAGGCAAAGGAAGAGACACCAAGGAGAAGTAATTATCGATCAATGACGGAATAAAGAGGGGCATACAAGCAGCCAACTCTAACTCAGGACTTCACAAACAGCTAAAGATTCTAAAGGCAATACAAGAATACAGGCTCTGAAGTCGGATTACACGCTGTGCAGCCCTGGGTGGATTACTTAACCTCTCGGAGCAAAATGGGTAAGACACCATCTACCTCATGGAGACTCCTGAAAGGAGTAAGACAAAGTGTGTGTAAGGGGCACAGTACAGCGCCTAGCACAGAGTGGGGCGCGACTGGAAAGATGTCCAGGAGTCTACTAGCACCTTGAGAAAAGGCCACCCAGGCACTCGGCACAGCACAAAGCCAGGGAGAGCGAGAGTCTCAGTCTTCTCATCTGTTTCCTGAAGGAGGTGAGCTGGGTGGACAAGGGGCCCAGAGGCGTGTCCCCGAGGAGGAGGCTGACCCCTTACCCCAAACCGCCCCTACACAGCTTACCTACCTCGGTCAAACTTCTTGCCCTCCGGGTCAATGTCTTTCACGTCAAAAATATCCTCAAACAGGATGCCCGCCATGGTGAGGGGGCCACAAGAGTAGGAAAGGGGCTGAGCGCGCGATCACGACTAGGCGTACACGCACCCCCTCGCGTGGAGAAAAGAGGAGAGGGGGGAACGGTAGCGCCTACAGAGCGGCGGCAAGAGAGTAGAAGGACGCATGCGCATGGACATGCGGGAAGGAGGCCACTTCCGCCGCCTTGCTCTCGGGGCTTCTTAACTTCCGCCCCGAACGATTGCTTCCGAGAGGCTTTAGCATTGAAGGCGGGTCTCGGCTCCAGATAACTCCGCCCCAGGGCGGGGACGCAATAGGTCCCACCTTCCGCCGAGGTGGCGCGGTTTCTCGCTCTCTGCGGAGGCTCCCCTGCGCCCTCTTCAGAGTCCGCGTCCGGAAAACTGGAATGCGTGGGGGCCTGCCCCAGCCAGGGACCTTGATCCTTGTCCCAGAGCACCCCGGCCCTAGCCCTTCCCTGCCGGTCCGCGTGCCCGCCGAGGGCACAGTCCGCGCCGAGGGCAGGCCTAGGATAACCCCGCCCCCGGAGCGCTGACCCTGCAGGAGGCGGTACCTAGCCCCTCCAGCTGGCACCGAGGCCCCTCAGGCTAGCCGGGGCCAGCAATGTCACCAGAGCAAGGTCTGTTCAGTTTGGGAATTTGCCCTGATATCACTATGGCGAAGAGAAAAGCCTGCACTGTCCCCTCCCGTGGTACTGCACCCTCCCCACCACTACCTTCTTCCCCCACACCACCCCTTCAGCCTGGCATTAGCCACATCACACAGCCCTCCTCCTGAGCACTGCCCCATCAGCTTGGTACTGCCCATTCCACCACCACTGCCCTCCCCCTGTGGACGCTGATCTCCTACGTGCCCCTTCATCCTGGCACTGTCCTCTCCCACGGATACCAGCTCCTCCCTTACATTGCCCCTTCCCCGTGGGTGCTGGCTCCTCTCACACTGCCTCCTTCCTGGGCACTGCCCCCTCCTCCTGGCACCGTCTCTGCCTCCCACATGTCCCTTCGTCCTGGACCTGCCTCCTCCCGCACACTGCCTGTTTCCTGGGCACTGGCCTCTCCCCTGACACTGCCCATCCACTCTGTGCTCACTCCACCCTCTGCTCTGTCCTTCTCCGGACTCATAGAGAACGCAGAGCCCCAACAGGCCTTTCCCCCATGGGGGCGAGATGTCAGCAGCTATCGTGTTTCTCCTTGAGCCCTGCCAGGGAAAAGTGACCTCTGTCCCCCCACGCCCGCCTGCCAGGAGCGGCCTCCTCGGCACCTAGACCTCCCTTCCCTCGGGCCTCACCGCTTCGCGCTCCCTCCCCACCTCCACCCACGCACACCCGGCAGGCCAGGTTGCTCCAGGCGCACCTCCCTGGCTGAGCCGAGGAGGGAAGGAGCAAGGGATGGGATGAGAGACCGAGGGTCTCAGCTCCAAGCACACCCCACCCCGGGCCACTTTCTGGGCCTAGCGCTCCCCGAGTCCCCCCCAGCTTTGCTTCTCACCCCCGACGGAGCAGAGGGGTCTTGCCAAGCCCGTCTGATCCTCTGGCCCCTCCAGAGAAGCAAGAGAGGGCGCCACTCCTCAGAGAGAGATTGGGCCTAAGAGTCTGATTTAGAGGGCTCTGCAGCCCCCGGCCCCCGACCCTCCCGAGCCCCGGCGTCTCCAGCCCCTCCACGTGCCAGCAGGCCCGCCCCCGCTCGGGCCCTGGGCGCCGCTCTCAGCCCCGGGCCTCGGCGGAGAGGGGGCCCGGACTCACGCGTTCCAAGCGCCCCCTGCCGTCTCACCGGAGCCTGGGAGGCGGCCCCAACGCAGACCCCGGCCCTGCGGGGCCGGCCCCTGTGAATGGGCCGGCGGGCGGAGCAGCACGAAGGGGACCGCCCTCTGCCCGCCCGCCCAGGAGGGGACGCGAGCTGGTGGCTGCGCCAGCAGCGCCCGCCTGGGGCCCGCGGCACTCTGCGCTCGGCCTCCCGGGCTGCGCGGACGGGACGGGGACCGGCGCGGACTCTGCGGGCCGGCAGCCGAGTCCGGGCCGGAGCCCGAGCCGCCGCGGGAGGCCAAAGGGCTGCGCGCGGAGATGGCGGCCCCGGCGGCCGCAGCGGCGGCGGAAGGGATGGAGCCGCGGGCGCTACAGTACGAGCAGACCCTGGTAAGTGAAGCCGAGCCGAGCCCGGAGAGTGCGCTCCGGAACCGCTGCTCCGGGTTACCCTCGGAAGCACGAGGACCGGGGCCCTACCCTAACCTCGCCCCAGCCTTCTGAGCTGGAGAAACTGAGGCTCCAGGGCCAGAGAGGATGGAGGGCTCAGGGGTGGAAAGCTGCATTCAGGTTGCTGTCTGAGGTTGGGGGCCTGCAGAGGACAAGGCCATCAGGTGTCCCCCCTCCCATTTTCTTTGCTCCTCCCCCCCACCACCTGGGCCCAAGTCTCAGCACCACTCACACCCTTGAACATTCTCTCTCTACACTCCTTTCTCCACCATCCAAGACATTCCCTCTGACCCCACTATGTGCATGGCAGAGTGCTAGACACAGAAACGAGTGTGTAGAAAGATAATCAGACTCAAACCTAGCCCCAGCCCTTACACCTGGGGCTGGCAACCCAGCATTGGCAGGAACCCCTCAGTCGATTCTCTGGAAAAAAGGTGGCCTGCCACCCTGGGGGAAAAGAGCTTTAGGGAGGATGGGTCAAGCAGGAATGGGTGTGGGAATTGGGACCTTTGTCCATGCTGACTCTGGGTATCCAGCCCTCACCCTCCCCAGGAGTGTCCCTTGACCTCATTTGAAGCAGGGGTCCTGGGGCTCTGAGCTGACTCATAGCCATCATAACTTAGTGTTTGAGAAGACTTTTGCACCTTCTTGTGTCACTGGGGTGGAGGACCCAAACTATAGGGAAAGGAGTGGGCCCTGTGGTTCATTTTCATCCGCTTGGGCTGGAATTTGCCCAGGAAGGAGGAAGGGAGGCAACCTCTCCAGGAGGATGGGGCCTTTGGGCTTTAACTGAGGCTGGGAGGTGCCCAGTTACAAGAGAGAGTGGCTGGATGAAACAGCATGACAGGGAGAGGTGGCAGGAGTGTAGGTGAAGCAAGGGTAGAGGGGCAAGCCTTCACATAGGGTGAGAGGTGTCTGTCAGTCTGCCCAGGCTGAGAATGGGGCATTGGTCAGCGAAGCCAGGCACCTGGCCACTGAAGTGCTGTCTATCTGTTGCGCCAGCCGCAGCTCCATCTCCTTTGCCTGGTCTGTATCTCTGGACTGAGTTCTCAGGGTCAAGCTCACTCCCCAGCACACTCTGCTCCAGCTTCTCCCCCTGCTCCTTCCAGTCCCTTTGTCTTTCTCTCACACACTCATCTCCCCACTCCTACCCTGTGTCTGCCTCTTCATACTCTGCCTTATTCTCTTTTCCTCCTCCCTTCTTCCCCTCTCCTTCTCTCCCTCTGCCCCTTCCCCTGGCCTCTCTTTTCCCCCTCTTTCTCCTCTCTCTGTTCGCTCTCCTCCCTTCCTCACTCTCTATCACTCTCTCTCTGTCTCTATCTTTCCCTCCCTCCCCCCGCCCCAGCCCCAGCCCCAACAGGAGCCCTTTGTGTCCCGAAGCTCTGCGGGTGGCAGCCGGAATCTACTCGTCCCCACCCCCCAACACACGCCCAGCTTGGCAGGTCTAGCTGTGGCTCAACAGCTCTCCGGGCCACCACCCCAGCATCCAGTCACAGCCCACCATCAGCTTCTGCTGTCCCCCAACCCACCACTGGACTCAGGGCAGCTCCAGAGTGGGGCCAAGGCCACCAACCTCTCTCCACTACTCAGAGAGACTTTCCATTCCCAGCTGGGCTGGCAGGCTGGTGGAGGGTGGGGGTGGAGAATGGGGACAAGGGGATTAGGGTGGGTGGGAGGGGTACAGCTGAGTCGGTCACAGGCCAGAGGCCCAGCAGGAACGTGATAAGGATTGGGGCCCCGCCTGCTCCTAGGCCTAACTCAGCTGCCCCCAGCTCCGTGAGGCCCTTATTGTTACCCATATGCCCTTGACCATCCCTTCTTCTCTGACCTTCCCTCCTCCCACTCTCAGACTGCCTTAGGTTTTTCCATCCTTTCCTCCTCTGGGACTTCCCTCCCACTCCTCCTCAGTGATCCCCCCCCCAGGCCTATGAGAAGAGGACTGATTATTCTGCCACCCCCAGAGCTGTGTCCCTGTACCTTGGCTGTCTCCATCACTCTGGCCAGGACAGCCCCCACAGTCTGCAATGTGCATTGTTCCCACACCCCAAGCCAAAATGGGTACTGTGGGTTCAGGAGAGGGTATATAATGTGGGGGCTGGGAGAAGGGGAGTTGAGGCCCCAGGAGCCCTCCCTACATCACCACTCAGCCCACATCTGCTAACCCCCACCTTCCCTATTACTCAGATGTATGGCCGGTACACTCAGGAGCTTGGGGCCTTTGCCAAAGAGGAAGCTGCTCGGATCCGCCTGGGAGGAACCGAGCCCTGGAGGGGTCCACCTTCCCCTCGGACTCCCCCCGAGCTCCTGGAATACAGACAGAGCCGTTGCACCCGATGCCGCTGTGAGACCTGGGTTGGGGCAGGGGACCTGGCTATGCTGTGCTGAGGGGGACAGAGGCCATTAGAGCTGCCCTTTGGGGAGTGGGGGGGACAGGGGTAGGAGTACTTTCGTGCCAGCCTGCCCATTCTTCCCTTCCCCACTCCCAGTCTGTTCCGTACACTGCCATAAGTTCCTAGTGTCCAGGGTTGGTGAAGACTGGATCTTCCTGGTCCTGCTGGGGCTTCTCATGGCGCTGGTCAGCTGGGCCATGGACTATGCCATCGCTGCCTGTCTGCAGGGTGAGGACAAGGGCTGGCAGGGGGAGGGCTGGGAAGAACCAACCTGCTTCCTCCATGCCACACCTGTCCAAGCATCTTGGCTACTTGGCCACTTACCACTTTGCCCGGCCAGCCTGACTGCCCCATCTTCAGGCGTGTTCACTGCCACTCGCCTAGGCCACAACTTGCCTGCCTCTCCATCTGACTCTCTTACCTATGGTGATCTCTGTCCCAATGAATGCCCTCCAGGGCTCCCTCCCTACTCCTTGAACCCAGGCTCTGTGCAGTATGCCCTGGGACAGCTTGTCATATCCGTATGTCCCAGTGGCCAGGCGGGGACTGGGTGTGCACATCAGGGGTCCAGCGGCATGTCCTCTCCCCACAGCTCAGCAGTGGATGTCCCGGGGCTTGAACACCAGCCTCTTGCTCCAGTACCTGGCCTGGGTCACTTACCCCGTCGTCCTCATCACTTTCTCAGCTGGATTCACACAGATCCTGGCTCCGCAGGCTGTTGGTAAGATAGGAGAGCAGGGGAGGGCGGAGATGGGACCTCCTGAAACGGGCTCATCGGATGACTCTCCTGGGACTGTACCCTCTCCAGGGTCTGGCATCCCTGAGATGAAGACCATCTTGCGGGGAGTGGTGCTGAAGGAATACCTCACCCTCAAGACCTTTGTAGCTAAGGTCATTGGGCTGACCTGTGCCCTGGGCAGTGGGATGCCCCTCGGCAAAGAGGTAACTGCCGGTTGGGGAGTGGAGGAGTCCCTCCCAGCGGGGGAAGAAGCCAGGCCAAGGTCAGGGTGTGCCCTTCCCCACTCACCGCCTGCCCCCACCCCGCAGGGCCCTTTTGTGCATATCGCAAGTATGTGTGCTGCCCTGCTCAGCAAGTTCCTCTCCCTCTTCGGAGGCATCTATGAGGTAAAGCGGCCCCTGGGGGAAGGCAGAGGGGAGGAGTGGGCTGCTGAGCCCGTGCTGACTCTCCTTTCCACTGCTCCTGCCAGAATGAATCCCGGAACACAGAGATGCTGGCCGCTGCCTGTGCCGTGGGAGTGGGCTGCTGCTTTGCAGCACCTATTGGAGGTCGGCAGTCCGTCCAGCCCCCCAGTCCTGCCCTTGGCCTTCTCTCCTTTGCCCCTCTCATCTGGGCCTGCATCCCTAGACCAGGCCCAGGCCTCAAGTGGCGCTCTCCCCTGCCCCCTCACAGGCGTCCTGTTCAGCATTGAGGTCACCTCCACCTTCTTTGCTGTGCGGAATTACTGGAGGGGCTTCTTTGCTGCCACCTTCAGTGCCTTCATCTTCCGGGTCTTGGCAGTCTGGAACCGTGATGAAGGTGGGGGGGACCTGGGGGATGAGGGGAGCCCCTGAGATGGCTCGGGTCGGGGCCCTCGGCACTACCCCTGCCTCCCTCTGCTATTGTGCCTTCCCTTCAGAGACCATTACGGCTCTCTTCAAAACTCGATTCCGGCTTGACTTCCCCTTTGACCTCCAGGAGCTGCCGGCCTTTGCTGTCATTGGGTGAGGAGCTGAGGGAGCTGGGTGTGTCAGAGAGGAAGAGGGAAGAGAGGGAAGACCTCCTTGTACTCTGGGGCTTCTTCCCTCTCCAGGATTGCCAGTGGCTTCGGGGGAGCACTCTTCGTCTACCTGAACCGGAAGATTGTCCAGGTGATGCGGAAGCAGAAAACCATCAACCGCTTCCTCATGAAGAAGTGAGTTGCTTCCGGGCTCCTCTCTAGGCTGCTTGGGGTCATGTGAGGGTCCCAGTGGGGAGGTGGGGGCAGTGACAGGTGAGATGGCAAATAATGGCCCAGTCAAAAAACAGGCACTCAGTTGAGAAAATCACCCCGTCGTGTTTTCCAGGCTGATTGAACATTTTGGCTTTTTATGAATTGCCTGAAAATGGGCACTTTTGAATTTTTAGTGAGTGGCAGAGGGTATTTTGGATCAAAGACTGAGGCTGCCTTAGGCCCTCGGCCTGGCCCAGAGAGCAGTGCACCCTGGAGAATATTTGCGCCTCAGTTTCTCTCCCATGAAGCATGGAGATGGGAGGGATTTTTTCATCTCTGGGGCACAGCTCTCTCAGTTGTGACCCTGAGGACTTGGGAGTGAGGAGGCCTGAGACGTGACTTCTGTTGGGACTGCTGTCCTTCAGGGAAAGGACAGCCAACTGAACCTGCTCCCTGTGGCACCCTTGGTCAGCTTCATGAGTGAGCCCAGCTTCCCCTAACACTGACCTTCACTCTGAGTCACCACAGAGAAACAGAGGCAGAAAATTCTCCCCACTCTCACCCGATGCACCCTAGTGGGGGCTTCTGAGGGCAGGGGAAGGAGTTGCAGCTCAGAGGTGTCCAAGAGAGGGCTGGGGGTGGGCTTTCTTTCACTGCTACCCACTTAGGGAGTCAGGAGCCAATAGAAAGGCATTCAGGCTCATAATAACCCCGCACGGCCATCACCCTCGGGCCATGATATCGCGAAGAGCAAAGGGGAGCTTCTCTCAGAACTGCGTGCTTGCATGTAAGAGCCCAGGTTCTGCTGTGACCTCAACCCTGTCACCAGTCGGAGTAGGTGCATACCCATGTTTGATGCTCTGAAACCTGCATCTCTAGACGCCTGCTCTTCCCGGCTCTGGTGACCCTGCTCATCTCCACTCTGACCTTCCCTCCTGGCTTTGGACAGTTCATGGCCGGACAGGTAACCCCAGGCAGGACAGGAACTTGTGCTTTCCCTTGGGAATCGTCCCTTCTAAAGTCAGCAGCCCCAGTATGACTGTGGGATCCCTTGTTCCCCCGGCTTTCCCCTGGGCCCCTTTCCTTCGTCCTATCTGTTCCCCAGCCTGAGGCACCCTGTTCACCTATAGCTCTCACAGAAGGAGACACTGGTCACCCTGTTTGACAACCGGACGTGGGTCCGCCAGGGCCTGGTGGAGGATCTGGAGCCTCCCGGAACCTCACAGGCCTGGAGCCCACCACGTGCTAACGTCTTCCTCACGCTGGTCATCTTTATTCTCATGAAGGTGGGGCTCCTTACACGTGTAGAGCTAAGGTTGACATCGGCTTACTAAGTGCCAGGCACTGTTCCAAGCACTATCCATACATGAACTCCTTTAAGCCTCACCACAGAGCTATGAGAAAGGTACTAGTAGTCTCCCCATTTGAAAGATGGGAAGTCGAGGCTCAAAAGAGGTTAAGTAAGGGGACTGGCCCGGTGGCACAGCGGTTAAATTCGCACATTCTGTTTCAGCGGCCCGGGGTTCACCAGCTCAGATCCTGAGCACAGACCTACACACCGCTTGTCAAGCCACACTATAGTAGCCGTCCCACATATAAAGTAGAAGAAGATGGGCATGGATATTAGCTCAGGGCCAGTCTTCCTCAGCAAAAAGAGGAGGACTGGGGGTAGATGTTAGCTCGGGGCTAATCTTCCTCAAAAAATAAAAAAAAGACGTTAAGTAATTGGCCCGAAGTCACACAGCTAGATGGCAGAGCAAAGATTTGAACCCACGCCATGTAATTCTAGAGTCCTTCTCCTTCCCTTCACCTGGGGGATTCTGGGAGAGCTGGGACAGAGGAGCCTGACTGATAAGATAGACTCCTTGGGGTGGAGCTGGGGGCAGCCTGGGGCCGGGTGGCGCCTCCACCTGTTTGAACCACCTCCTGCCTGCAGTTCTGGATGTCTGCACTAGCCACCACCATCCCAGTGCCCTGTGGGGCCTTCATGCCTGTCTTTGTCATTGGTGAGTCCTCAGCTGCCTCTTCTCCCAGCCTGCAGCCTTCCTACCCTCTCGCCACCCCCTGGCCATCCCCACTCTGCCTGGGAGCGGGTTTTGGTCCAGCCCCAGCCCCAACCCCCACCCCTGCAGGGATGTCCCCTGCACTGAATGACCCACTGGCCCCTCCCCTACCCTCTGACCCTCTCTTTTCCTAGCGCCCCCGCCCTCCCCCTCCACTACCTGTTTCTCTTCCCACCCCCCTCCCTGAAGGAGCAGCATTTGGGCGTCTGGTGGGCGAAAGCATGGCTGCCTGGTTCCCAGATGGGATTCACACGGACAGCAGCACCTACAGGATTGTGCCAGGGGGCTATGCAGTAGTGGGTGAGTGCTCCAAGTGCCAGTCTGTCTGGGAAGACCCCTGGCGGGACCCAAGAGTCTGAGCCTCTGGTGCCCCCTGCTGGCAGAAACCAGGCTTCCCTCAGATGCAGAAGTCCAATCCCCAGGACTGCACTGGAGAGGCCCCGAGGGCCCCCCACAGGACTGTCCCCCGGTGGGGAGGGTCATCTGGGGCCTGGGCACCCTAGGGAGACTGAGAGTGAGTGTCCCCAGGGGCAGCTGCGCTGTCAGGAGCAGTGACACACACAGTGTCTACGGCCGTGATCGTGTTCGAGCTCACAGGCCAGATCGCCCACATCTTGCCCGTCATGATCGCCGTTATCCTGGCCAACGCTGTTGCCCAGAGCCTACAGCCCTCACTCTACGACAGCATCATCCGAATCAAGAAACTGCCCTATCTGCCTGAGCTGGGCTGGGGCCGCCACCAGTACGGAGGGCTGGGTAACAAGAGGGGTACGGGTGAGGGGTCAAAGGTGTCCTAGGACCCCCTCATCCCCACCTCCAGCAAGATCCTCAGCCAGTGAAGCTGGAAGACCAGCCACCTTGCTCCCTCCTGGCCAGAGCTGCCCTTGTCCACAAGCTGGGAGAGCTGTGGCTGGCTCTGCCTGATCAGAATGAGGGCAGGGAGTACTCCTTGGCCCTTAACCCTTGTCCCCGTGGACTCTGAGGCCTTCCTTATGGCCCTGGGATGGTAATGCTCTGGGCTACCTTCCCCATCCTGACCAAACCAAGTGCCTCTCTCTGCTGCCAGGCAGTACCGGTTGCGAGTGGAGGACATCATGGTGCGAGATGTTCCCCACATCGCCCTCAACTGCACGTTCCGGGACCTGCGGTTGGCACTACACAGGACCAAGGGCCGCATGTTGGCTCTAGTGGAGTCCCCTGGTGAGACCAGGAGGGGGCCCAGGTGCTAGGACCATCTCCCAGGGTTGTTGCTTAGGAAGGGGGCAGGGACAGGGGCTTAAGACCAGTCTCCTTGGTTCCAAAGGGAATGGGTCAGCATTTGCCAGCCAGGGGTTTCCCTCTGGTGTGTGGCCTGTGTCCAAGGCCCCATCTGGATGTGAGAGAAGGCCATGGGGTGGGGTGGGAGGGCCTCACCCCTGGCTCCTGAGTCCTCCCACCTGCTCTATCCAGAGTCCATGATCCTTCTGGGCTCCATCGAGCGCTCGCAGGTGGTGGCATTGCTGGTGGCCCAGCTGAGTCCAGCCCGCCGGCGGCAGTACATGCAGAAGCGTCGAGCTGCCCAGATCTCTCCACCATCTGATCAGGAGAGTCCCCCCAGCCCTGAGACCTCTGTCCACTTCCAGGTGAGTGAAAAAGCCCCGTTGCCACACAAACTTCCTAAATGTCATAGCGTAGACTGATTGGGAGGGCAACCTAGAGGTCATACGGGGCCACAGTCTCACCAGCCCCTTCTTACCTGGGCAGGTGAACACAGAGGACTCAGGCTTCCCTGCAGCCCACGGGGAGACTCACAAGCCCCTGAAGCCTGCTCTCAAGAGGGGATCCAGCAACACCATGAACCTCGGGGAGAGTCCCACAGGTGAGCCCATCTCCTGCTAGCAGCTCCCCTCCATCCTCCAACAGAGCTGGAGCCCGGCCCGTGAGTCCACGAGATCCCTCTCCAGCTTTTGTGCTGGAGCACACCCCAGCTAAAAGCTGCCCACATGAGCCAGGGGTAGAACCAGGACGCCTCTCCCCTTGGCCTCCTCCCCTCTCCTGGCCCTTTCCCCCCTTCAAAGATGACATTGCCACCCCGGGCCTTGTGTTTGGGAACACAGGGAACATAGAGCCGGCAGGCATCACCCTCAGGAGCCTGTTCTGTGGCAGTCCACCCCCTGAGGCTGCTTCCGAGGTGAGTGCTTGGAGCCTCTCCATCGGCTCTTTCTTTCCAGCTGTCTCTCTGACACTGCGACAACCTCCCCATTAACCCTGCATGCCTGCCTCCATTCTGCCTGCCCTTCTGCCCTCCTAGATGTCAGTTCTGTCCCTGCAGTGTGCCCTTCCTCCTGCGTTCCACCGCTCCCCCTCGCCTCCCACCCCCCTATAACATCAACTCCTCTTCTCTCTGGTTTGACTCTAACGAAGTTGGAGAAGTTGGGATCATGTGACAAGCGCAAGCTGAAGCGGGTCCGAATCTCCCTGACGGTAAGTGCTCCCTTTCTTCCAGCAGCCCAGGAGCACTAGGCAGGGAGGGCCAAGGTCTAGGCAGAGTAAACCTCCCCTGAGCCGGGAGGATACACCAACCTCCCCCCAACACCTAGCTGCCAACCTTGCTCCCTCTCTCCTAGAGCACCTCGGACCTGGAAGGCGAGATGACCCCTCAGGAGGTAAGTTGTGACTGGACTCTGGACCTTGTTTCTTCCTGGGTGTGTTCAGTCATCAAATTGGCTGCTGTCCCCATGGGAGGGACACTGGGGTAGGAAAAAGGCAGGCCAGCTTGTAGGGAGGTGAGAGCAGCTATTGGCACCTTCTCCCTAATCTTCCTAGTCTTGTCCCCTAGATTCTGGAGTGGGAGGAGCAGCAACTAGATGAACCTGTCAACTTCAGTGACTGCAAAATTGACCCTGCCCCCTTCCAGCTGGTGGAGCGGACCTCTTTGCACAAGGTAGGGCCAGCAGCCTGGGGCTGGCCTAGGCTATTGGGAGTACAGGGTGGGGATCTAGGTCCTCCCACAAGTTTAGACTCAGGCCAGTGGGGAAAAAGCGACAGCAGACAATGGGCTGTGTGCCGTGATGTTTTTCAAACACATTGCTTCAAACGATGGGAGGCCGGGAGCCAGGGCCCCGTAGCCTCTTCCTGCCTGCAGTGGAGCCAGGCATCATTTTTCCTCTGCTCAGCCTTGCCCCCAGGGAACTCTGGACCAAAGCAGCAACAAAGACAAGGCTTGAGATGGGTGGAAGCCAGAAGGCCGGGCTAGGGTCAGAGCTAGGCAGGAGGCTGCCAGCGCCCAGCAAGGCCGATACATCCACGCGGAAAAACACGGGTGAGAAACAGGCAGGAGAAGAAAATCTAATAAACAAGCTAACCAACATCCAAGTAGGGGTGGAGACACTGCAGCGAAGAGATAAACAAAGATGAGAAATGCCCAGTTGGGGGCTTGGAATGTCAGACCCCAGAAAGTCTGACTTAATGTGGGCCAAAGGAAAACGGGTAGGGACACAGGAAGATGGCTCAGCAGAAGGGCAAAGCGGCCTGCAGAGATGTGGAGAAAACTTGAGCACAGACAGGTTGGTGGTGGGTGAGGCCGACACTAAAGGAGGGCGGAGTTCTCTGTGGAGGATGGCCTCAAGGGCTCCCCAGGATGGGGCCGGGGCATCATTGGGCACCTGCAGGCTTCTATGGGAAGGCAGGGAGTGTAGGCACACCCGGCAGGCTGCTAGGGCAGAAACCCAGGGGTGTTTTAGCTAAGTTGTTGACAGATTTAATGTGCAAGCCTCTGAGCATGGAGGTGGGGCTGGTGGCAGTGGGGGACACTCCCAAGGTCTGCAGCTTGGGCGGCTAGCTTAGACGCCAGCTGTGCCTAAAGGCCAGCCTAGCACGGACAAGCAGGGGCCGGGGCAGGAAGGACAGGAGACAAAAGAGACACAAAAAAGCAAAAGGTAATAAAGGAACTTAGAAGCCTTTGGGTAAAGCCCTTGGATCAAAGCAAGTGGGGAACTGCAGTGTAGTTGCAAGATTAAAAAGGAGAGAGGCCTGAGAAGAATACGTTTGGCTTATATTTAAAGCCTTTCTTCCTAAGACCTCTAAAGCTTTTCTATCATTTTTCTTAGTCTCAAATATCGCATAATGATGATGATGATAATAATGCTGATGTCTTGTTAGTGTCTGCTGTGTGCCAGGCACTGGGCTCAGCTCTTTACATGGTTAATTTAATCCTCACAACCACACCGTAAGATAGATATTGTGCTATTTCAGTTTTTATAGATGAGGACCCTGACATTCAGACAGGTTAAGCAAGTTGTCCAACGTCACACAGCTGGTAAGTAGCAGAATCAGGCCTGAAATCCAAGATGACCTGACTCAAAAGCCTGTGCATTTAACCATTTTAACACATGGGGAAACTGAGGCAGGGAGGAGGGCACTTGCCCAAGTCAGCATAGCAGGGTCAGGCCCAGAGCCCAGACTTCCTGGCCCCAATCCCAGGATTCTTTCAGAAGGCCACGTGGTCCCTCTCCCTTTCAATTCACTGTTCCCAAGCCAAAGAAGTACAGGCCCTCCAGTGGGCTCCCTGGTGTCTAATTAAATTAAAATGAGAAAGAACAAAGTAGGTGTTTGTTACAAATTTAAAAATCAGAGGAAGAGAAGAAGCCTTTGAGGAACCGACTAACAAAAGTACAAAGAACTGGAAGCGATAAGAACGTAAAAGATTAGACTTCAGAATGTCTTTGCAGGCCTAAGGAATCAATAAGTAGTAGCCCAATTAAGTTCAGGAGAGGAACACTCAGAGCGGAGGGAGAATACATTGGAGACTATTCAGGAACCTGTGCAAGTGGAGACTACCAGCTGAGTACCTCGTTCATTCATAAGCCTCCTACAGAGAAGCAGTGGGAGTGGGGGAGATTGGGGGGGCTAGAGTGCCAGCAGGAGGCCAGAGTGGCTGAACCCAGATCTCACTCTGCCATGAGTTACCTAGCTGTGTAACCTTGGCAAATTTCTTAACCTCTCTGTGCTTCACTTTCCTTATCTGTGAAATGGGGATCATAGTACCTACCTCATAGGGTTTTCTGAGGAGTAAAAAAGTTGATACTTCTCTAGAAGCACTTAGAACAGTGCCTGGCACATAGTAAGTATTCAATATATGTTAGGAATTACTGCTGCCGCTACTACTTACACTGAGAGGTGAACAATAGGGGACTTTAAAAGGTGGTGTAAGGAGGAAAGGGCTGAAGTGTGGAAGAAATGGATGTTTTCAGAAAAGAATGAGTGATTATGCTGGAAGCTGGGGTGCCTGGCATAAGCTGAGGCTGAAAAGACAGGCCCGGGGTTGGTTTGGGGAGGGTCTTATGGACCATTTTGGGGAGTCTGGGCTCTAACTCAAAGCTCATAGGATGGGTAGAACCAAGATGGAGGGAAGGGAGGTGCAAAGCAGAACCCGTTAGGATGTTGTGGCCCATCCTGGTGAGGATGTGAGTGAGTCGGGGAGAATGGCCAGGATGTTTAGGAAGTAGATCGGTAAGGCTTGCTGACTGCCTGGGACAAGGGGTTTGCAAACCTAAAAGGCATATAGTCTACCGGAAGCTCACTCTAATTAGGATTGTGGAGAAAAAGAAAATTAAATAGGATCCTTGGGAGAAGATGAGAGAGATTATTAAACCATAAGAAGACAAGGCTAAGGGATTATGAAAATAGGAAATCTTAAAATAAAGATGTTTTCCCTCTGAAGTCAGAGGAGGAGAGGAAAAATAACTGGCTGCATACAGGATTCAAGTTAGATATGAGGAGGAACGTGCTAACCACATGACAGTTATGGCACAGGTATTGAAGGAGCACAGAAAAGCTTATTCTAAGACTGAACTTCTAGCTCCTTTTAAAGTACTGTCATGCCTTAGATGGAGAAAGTTAGGAAAGTTCTGGAAGTCCTTTCCTAAAGAATTTAGCAACTGTGTAAGAAAACATTTTAAAAGTGTTAAGATAATCACAATGAATTCTGAATAACTGGTATCAAGAAGCTGGGTTAAAAATACCCAATTTGATTCAAACATGAAGCCAAGAGGCTTATAAGTAAACTCAAAACAGTGCAATAGATGATGGGCCAAAAATTCCAGGAACTGCTGAGTCAGTAGAGTGCTTTTCAAAACATCTGGCCCCAGAAAATCCACTTAGAGCACAAGGGGAACTGGCTGACAATTTCTGCCCCCTTGGTGATTCCATTGGAAAGCTTGGGGGAGGGCCCAAAGCAAGAAAAACCCAGGGGGGGTGACTGTTGTCCCCCAGCACCACAAGCTCCGTCTCAACAGGACCTGGGATGCTACTTGGGCCCCAGAAAAGGCCAACTGCGTGAGAGATGTCCACGGCTGCAGGCTAAGACTGGGGTGTTGGAGCCAGGGTGACGGGTTATCTTAACTGGCCAGCCAGCTGAGGGCCAATGGGGAGCATGTGTCAGCCACAAAGGTAGGGTGAGAGGCACAAGATTCAGGGCCAGTACCCCTAAGTCAGGGTGCGGGCCCTCCCTCTTGGATATACCAAGACTAATCGACGTCTGCATAGGACGACTGGGGCTGTGCTGCCTCCTTGTGTAGTGTGATGAAAGTGGCCTG
Organism: Equus quagga; assembly: GCF_021613505.1. NCBI lineage: Eukaryota > Metazoa > Chordata > Mammalia > Perissodactyla > Equidae > Equus > Equus quagga. The sequence goes on from NC_060270.1 coordinate 37,377,655, forward strand.
GGACTGCTAGGCCACTTCTTACTGGTGACTTCAAGCAAGTCACTTACCACTGAGCCTCATGCTGCCTCTCCTATAGAATGGGTATTATGCTACCTTCCCAGGATGGTTCTGATGTTCAATGCTAATGTAAGAAGGCCGTAGCCCAGTGCCTGGCCAACTATTAGATGTCATATTCAGTTATTCTCTTCCATCCTCCTTTCTAACTTGGAATGAAGAATCCTTCCTCTGTCCATTTCTCCATTAACATAAGCAACGTAAAGATTCCCACTGTCAAGTTTCTGAGGCCTGGCTGCAGAAGCATTCTCATTCTTCTTTTCCCTCTCGTGGTCCTGCCCCCGCTCCCCACCACCCGTGATGCCCCTTTTCTCTTCTCACACCTTGTCTTGGGCCCCCACTGGCCTGTAACTTAGAGCTGTCCCCTCGTGCGTTAAGTCCAATGTATTTTCTCCCCGCCCCACAGACTCACACCATCTTCTCACTGCTGGGAGTGGACCATGCTTATGTCACCAGTATTGGCAGACTCATTGGAATTGTCACCCTGAAGGAGGTGAGATGATAGTGACCGTCAGAGCCACTTCCACTTTGAAAAAGGCGTGGAGGCTTATGTCCAGCTCACTGGGAAAGTGACAGGGAGGAGTCTGAGTGGGGACCTCTGAGTCCACACATCTGACCCTCTCACCTTTGCAGCTCCGGAAGGCTATCGAGGGCTCTGTCACAGCACAGGGCGTGAAAGTCCGGCCACCCCTCGCCAGCTTCCGTGACAGTGCCACCAGCAGCAGCGACACAGAGACCACTGAGGTGCATGCACTCTGGGGGACCCGCTCCCGCCACGGCCTCCCCCGGGAGGGCAGCCCTTCTGACAGTGATGACAAGTGCCAGTGAACCCCTCAATGGGTGGCCTGGGATGGCGGTGGCTGTGGCTCTCAGCCCAGATCCTGCAGCTCCCTATTCCTTCTGCCGTGGGAAAGCAGGAGGCAGCTGCAGCTGAAGGCTGGAGCCCCAGCCCCCCTTCCACACCTGGGTGCCAGCTTCTCCCAGTTCATCCTACCTGGGATGAATCTCACCCAACACCCACCTGCAGCAAGCGTTCCAAGGGCAGGAAGATCAGCACTGCCCTGGCAGAATGCGGGTGGGATCACTTGACCCTTGACCTTGTTCCCCCTTGGAGGGGAAAAGGGTAGAACTAAGATGGGTTTATACTGGAACCTCCAATGACCAGATGTATATAGAGATTTACAAAGATTTTTATATTAATTTAATAAAACAAATTCTTAAATAGAACAAAATAAACACCTAATGAGCCACTTATATATAGAATGCCTGTGCCCATCGGCTCTCGTTCTTACCTTGGGCCCTCTTACCTGCCAAAGCCTACAAGGTTCCGAATTCTGCAGCTACCCCCACCCCTCACAGCCATAAAACTCCAGTGCCTGCTGTCCGTGGAATGCAGGCTCTAGAGGCCTCCACTGCTGGTCATCCACACTGGCTAGGGCAGAGGCCCTCAGTACAGTGGCTTTGGCCTTTCGTTCAGCCAAGAAAGGCACTAACCCTCCTTCCTCCCCAAGGAGAGACACTCCCTCATGACTGTCACTCATTGGCACAATTCCTGCCCAGCTTAGGCATCAGCAGACAACTGCCCGGCCACCCCTGTGGCCCCCTTGTGGCCCTCTCTGGAAGAACATGGAAGTCACAGCTCTAGCAAGCAGAGCCACCCCTTCCAACTCCACCCTAAAGAGAACTCTGGGTGAATGGAGCAGTCTGGTGTGCTGGGAGCCACGAGGACCCTGCCCACACATCCTACAAGGAACTGGGAAGGGCCCAGACCCCATCACAGGGTCCAGGAAAAGGGTAGAGGGTCCATGCTTTCATCATTCTAATGCCTCCCAGAGAAGATCCGACTGAAAGAACAGACCAAAACCCCTCTTTCTTACGGAAAAAGAAGAAGATTTAGAGATGATGGAGAGGTGAAGCACAGCACGAGCCCAGCTGGGCGAGGGGCCCTTGGGGGACGGTTCAATCCACAGGCTCCAGGGGGTGACACCCAGCCCGCCTCGCCCCGCGTGGGAGTGATTCTGTCAAGCACTGCACATGGACTCGGGAGTGAGGAGAGAAGCAGAGGAGAGAGAGGCATGGCGGGGGCGGGCTCCCTCCACTCTGTCCCACGCAGCCCAGGCAAAACCGCCCCCTTAGGGCTTCACATCATCTGAGGAGGAACTGTGTATGTGGCGTTTTTGATTTGAGAACATGAACATCACTGTCTGCCACAGCTGCAGCCATGCCCCAGAGGCCCCGGGCAACTCCCGGCAAACCCCAGGGGTGGGGGCAGGACATGCGCCCCCAGCCTGGCCCTGCCTCCTCTCCGAACACTTTCATGCAAAACACACAACGGAGGAGTGAGTGCTCCCAGGAGCCCTCCAGGCTTTGGAGCTCTGCTGGAAGCCTCATGCCCACACGTGGACACGAGGTTCTGCCCCCAGCAGCAGCCAGGGGACGCATGCCATCACCAGGCATGATTTGGGTCACTGTTCCTCCGGCTCTGCCTCATCCTCGTCTAAGGACACCACCCCAGAAGAAGCTACGTCAGAGGCTTGCCGCTGCCGTTCCCAACTGCCCACTGGTGGCAGGCAGAGCGACTGGCAGTCCTTGCAGGGGGCTGGCTCCTCCTCGGCGGGAGAAAGGCAGGACTCCGTGAGGGGCGAGTTGTAGAGCGAGTCCTGGGCCTCCAGTGGGCCCAGGCTGCGGAAGGCACTTTCCCGGCTGGGGGGCAGTTTGGCGAGGAGCAGCTCTTCGCCCAGCAGCTGGGAGGCCAGGCGGGCCGGGGAGCCCAGCAACCCATCCTCCAGGCTGCACAGACTAGAGCACAGGGTCTCTGGGGACACGGTCTGCGAGCAGTCGCTCTCAGGCTCCACAGAGCCCTGGCGCAGAGGCCGGGAGAATCGGTGGCCGGTGAAGAGGTCCTGGAGGTGAGGCCCCAGGGGCAGCTGCCCAGCCATGTCTGCAGGGGGAGAAAAAGAAAACAGCCCTGCTAGCCCCATTTCAGCTGGCTAACCTGGAAGCCACATTCTTCCCGCTCCACCTTCAGCCAAGCTCGGGATGGTGGGTAGGAGCTGTGTAACTTTGAGCAACTTAACCACTCAGTGCCTCAGTTTTCTTAATGGTGAACTGGGGATTCTATTATACTTACCTTATGGGGTTGTTGAGAGAACAGAGTCTGGCACACAGTAAGGAAGCAATAAATGCAGGAATACCACACATGGTGGTGCAGGTTGTTCACTGCACAAGGGGAGCCTGTCTCAGGCAGCAAGTAAGAGCTGAAATTCAGCCCACATTCTGCTCACCGAGCCGCATGCCCTGGCATGGGGCTGTACCCACCAGAGAAAGCGGTGCCTTTTTTAAATTAGCCACATGGGCTAATAGTGGCCTGGGATAAATGTTAATTATCATTATACCAGTGGTCTAAGCAGGCCTGGAACTCAATCAGACAAAAACACTTGTGGTTCAGGGCCCCATCTTGGCCTCGAGCATCCAAATCAGCAGCAGTCTCCAATCTGCTTTAATGTATTGCCCACTTTGGAGAACTTGTTAATTAGCTGGAGGGGCAGGGGCGGGTGGAGGCAATCTTCAAAGGTAAAGAGGTGGGGGGGATGGTGGCCTGTGAGGCTTGAGCCCAGAAGCTGCAGAGAAAGTCAGCCATGTGGTCTGGAGAATGGAAGATGAAAGGAGGGCCGTGCACAGCTGCACAGCCCTGCAGGGTACCCTCAGCAGGCACTGGCCCAGGGAAAGGCCCACAGGCAAGTCTCACTGGAATGCGAGGATGCTGAGCTGGAGCCAGCGGCCCTGTGGGCGGTCCAGGCCCAGCACGCCTTCCTGTTTGCCTGGGGCCACAGCCCTCTGAGGCCCTGTGCTGCTGCACTGCGGTTCATCAGTGCTGCCGTAGCCAGCCAGGAGGCAGCCTCGAGAAGGAAAGGCAAGGCACAGCAGACCCTCCCAGAGACAAGGCCTGGCTGCACAAAAGGTGTCAGTGAGGTGTCTGGGCATTTTTTTTTTTTTGAGGTCTGCAAAGCCCAACTGCACAGACAGGCAGAGAAGGCTCAGCACCTGTGGAAAAGGAACTGCCCCATTTCCAACTGCTGATTGCCCATCCATGAGCATGGACAGTCCTCCTGCCCCTGGAATGTCAAGGACTGCCCGGAGAGAGTCTGCCCCTCGCCTCCCCGCTTCCAAAGGCTGAGCTCTGAATCACTGTCTATCAGGCGGTTCCACCCCAGCTGGCAGCACTAGCGTGGGATGTCCCCTCACCTGAGTCAGTTCCCCCAGCAAAGTCCTCATCATAGGATTCATCGGTGGAGTCCTCACCATCCACTGAAGACCATGCCCGGAGCTTGGCTTCTGCAATGGCAAATTGCTCAGCCACTCCTGTTGGGGAGGACACAGAATTTATTAGCAGAGAAGATGAGCTAAGACTAGGGTTCAGCTTAGAGACAGGAGAGGGTAGACACAGGGGTGTGGAAAGACTCTAACCCCCACATCAGGCCTGAGGAGATGAGAGAGAGCATCCCTACAACAAATGTGTGGCTGATCCCCTTTCTGCCACCCACCGGCTGCAAAGCGAGCCTCTTGTTCACCCTCACTGAGGTCCGAATAGGAGGAAAAGGCAGACTCCAGGGCAGCAGGCGAGTCGCTGGGCTTGCTCCAGCCCTTCCACTCAATGAGGTGAGCCACTCGGCCCTGGGCCATGGCGGTGGGCTTGGTCACGTGGTCCTTCACCACCTGGGAAATACCTGGAGATGGGGCAGAGTGAGGAAGCCTGGTGAGGGCACAGGCCAGGGAGCATCTGGGAGGGAAGTGGAAGGGTGATGATAGTTAGGGTCCACAGGTGCCTTTGCATGGGAGGAGGGAGCTGGGATTTATGTGAGAAAGGGAGGAAAAGGGAGATCCCAGCAAGAGCTCACAGGATATAGTCCCCAAGGGCATGTGCGAAAGGGAGAAGAAAGGACCAAATGGCCAGAGGCATGAGAGGGGGTACACACCATGCAGGGAAGATCTGGCCAGCGCAGCGATCTCCTGGATAGTTAGGGCTCTCCGGGACTTGGGCAGCATCGCGACTGTGTCTCCAACATTCACCTGGGGTGACAGCATCAGCAGGTGAGTGCCCCTCTGAGAGGAGTGCCCCCCTACATGCCCATACCCCACCCAAGGCAGCAAGGGGATATGGGAGCTAGACGGGGGATATGGCAGATGGCAGGACATATGTCCCAGTGGCTTTTGGGATATAAAAGAGGGTAAGAAGCCAGGACAAGCAAACTGTGTCCTCCCGGGAAGCAATGGAGACTTGGGCAGGCCCAAAGGAGCAGAATTGCAGCTAACCCTCCACCTCCCCAGCTTCTGGAGGAGAAGGAGGCAGGTCAGGAAGTAAAGAACCAGGGAGCTCAGGCTTTGAGAAGGGAGAAGAGGAAGGGAGAAGGGTATGGCATCAGGATTTCCTCCAGGTCCTCTCCCCTTTGTCCTTCTCCTCTTAGTCTTCAGACCCACCTTCTAGCTGTTTCTAGAGGCTACCAGGACCAGAAATTCAGCCTGACCAAAACCAAACCCAATACCTCCCCATATCTGGCCCTGCTTCTGGACTTCTTTACTTTGTATCACCCCATTATTCTCCCGTTCAGCCTGGCTCCAAACCTCAGCATTACCACCAACACTCCCCTCAGCTTGGCTTACCCATATCTGTTGTTAAGACCTAATGATTCCATCTCTTAAGTGCCTCTAATATGACTCTCATCCTTTCTGCTCCCACTGCCACTGCCCTTCTCAAGCCCTCAGTGCCCAGATTAGCACATCTGGTGGTCCCCTAAGCTCTTCAAATTCCACGCTATTTTCTCAGCCTAGAATGTTGTGTGTATAAGTGTTCCCCGGCCCTCTTCCCACAGCTGGCTGGCTCTTTCTCATCTTTTGAGTCTTGCCTGAAATATCGCTCCCTCAGAGGAGCCTTCCTGGCTACCCTACCAGTTGTCCAACCTCCCTCTATAGTCTGTAACAAGTCACCATTCCCTACCAACAACCTCCACGGGTGTAATGAGGTCTATTTCATGTTTCCTTATTTCTTGTTGGTTCCCCTCATGGGTCTTTAGCTCTTTGAGGAATTTGGTCTCTTTTGGTCACTACTGCACAGTGTTTAGCACAGTTCCTAGAAGAGAATAATCTCTCAAAATACATAAGCTAAATGAATGAGGCAAGGTATAAATGTAAACAATTTTCCTGGAGCGCAACTGGTCACAACACGTCCCTATTTAAAATCTTTTCTGGGCTCTCTAGTGTCCAATGAAGTGCAAGCTTCATAGGCAGGGACTGAAGGAATCCACTCTGCGAGGCCCCTGCCTCCGGTCAGGCCTGCTTGGAATCCACCATTGATCTCGTCTGCCCAGTAAAACCCCACTTCTCCACCTCCTCTGTCAGAAAGCAGCCCTCCTGCCTCCAGGCCAAGGAACCCAGCTTCCCCTGGGCTAAGAATGCCATCCTGGCCTGACAAAATGCTCCCTACCATTTAAGGCCTGACTCAAGCGCCACCTCCTATTATCTTTTCAGTCCAGTTTCCTCTGTCTTCTTCCAGCCCCCACCCCCACCCCAGCACTGCCCTTGCATCTCTCCTGAGGGATCTCAGGAGGGCAGGGCCTGAGTCTGATTCACTTGGGTTCCTACCTCCACCCTGCACCTGGCTCAGTGCTCCCTGGCAAGCCCCGGCAAACGTTTCTCCCTGTGAATGAATGAAGTCAGAGGCACACGCCCCCTCCCCAGCATTGCCTAGCTCTCCTCCATCACATTCCCACCCTCAGAAGGGCTCCGCATGCCCCTTGACCTCAGGCCCACCCTCTGTCCCTCCGCTTTCAGTACCTGGCTGACAGGGCCCCCAGGGTGGTGCCGGTAGCTTCTGGCCAGGACTGGGGGGAGGAGCACCTGCTGGGTGTTTCCTGGCTCGCTTTCCCTCCCTCCCCTCACTCCCCCCAGCCGACGAAGCCATCCGTACGGGTGCTCCGCGCAGCTGCGGCCCAGGCCCAGAGAAAAGGTGTATGTCTCCTTGGCAACCCATCACCATGCAACAGGGTCTCCCGGGATACGGCCTGGGAGGCGCTGACGTCAGCGTCGAAGGCGCGAGCAAGCCCGCCCGCTGGCACCGCGCCGAGCAGAGCAGACCGGTGGCGGGGGCGGCCTTGCGGGCCGGCCGGATAGCGCCTCCGCTCGCAGGAAAAGGGAGCGAGAAGCAGGCTGGCAAGGCGGGGGTGGGGGATAGAGATCCTCTTCATGTGAATGCGGTCCCCCTTCCCCCTACCAACACTGGGGGCCCAGCACCTCTGGCAAGTCCTGGCTGTCCACGGAGGAAGGGCGAGAGGACCGGCTCCAGCCTCGGAGGGTCCGAGCAGATCCCAAGGAAGATAGAGAGAGGCCCCGAGGAAGTTCGATCCACTCCACAGCCCACGCGGGGTCCGAGGCCACTGAGGGGTTGGGGAAAGGCTGTTCAGCTAGGCTCCCACTTCTGCCAAGATCCCCATTTTCATCCGTTGTTGCCCTATGATTTCTCCTCACCTCCTCTCCCACCTCCCAGAATATCTGCAACCACCTGGTGCTCTCCACAACTCTGAAAGCCCCTATCCCCCAGCCCTGATCGTCAGGGCCCTGGGGCCATTTTGTGGTAGCCAGGGGCCACCTTCCTCCTTTGGATGTATTTTGCCATCAAAACCCTAGGTTTGAAATCTAAACTTTGATAAATTCCAAATCTTCTCCGGTTTCTCTGCCTACCTATTCCTCTTGGAAAGCACACCACATTCTTCCACCACATCACCGACCCCTCCCGACCACCACCTTGGACCCTTTGCAGGTTCCTGCCTTCCTTCTCTTAGTTCTTTCCTCTTGCCAACCTCAACTGGTACACAGCTCTTCACTCTTCTTTTCTGACAAACCCATGGTTTTTTCTGACTTTTGCCCCAGTCCCCTAAGGCTTTTTCCCTGACGCCCTGTCCGACTCCAGCCTATTTGTTCCTGTTTCAGCCTGGTTCTCAACATCTAAGCCAGAGTAATTTTCCTCTTGCCACCTGAGCACCTTGTTCCTCAGCTCCCCATCACCTCCCAGATCACATCTACAGTCCCTGGTCTCACCTCTGCGACTTGTCTGACAAGTCCATCGTCCTCCAGGCCCTTCACGCTGCCACAGAAACATTTTGCCCAGCACAGAAATCATAGGCATGCTGGCTGTGTTGATGCAGAGAACCAAAAGCCCAGAACTGCTCCAGGCTCGGCTCCCAGTTCTATTCCTATTTTGGCTCCGGATGCTGAGCCAGTCCCCTCCCCACTTGGAACCTGTGCCTAGTCACATAAGGAGAACACTCCTGCCTCATGGCTTTGAGGAGGTGGGAGCGCCAGGGGCCCAGCCAAGCTCTCTGGAGCTCAGGGAGCTGAGGCCCATCCCCTAGACAGTGCCAAGAGGCAATGTACACAACTGACCTTTAGCTGGAGCAGCCGTCTCTGTCCCTGAGCCTCAGCCAGCTGGTGGTCCCCAGAAACGCTACCAACCAGAAGGAAGACACAAGGTTACAGGCCATCCCTGGCCCCCAGCTAGTGCCTAATTAGGGCTCTCAAGGCCAGTCCTGAGGTCAGCCAAACTCTCCCCTGACTACCATAAGGAATGACTTCCTAAACTTCAAGCATTAGTAGGGCAAGAAGGATCAGACCAGCCTACTGCTTCTCAGCTTTGAAAGCCATGAGGTTAATTTAGGACTACAAATCCCAGAATTCCTCATGGGAACCCAAGGAAAGACAAACGTCAGGTAGAGACTTAGCTCCAAAGAACCTCAAGTACCAACCACACCAAGGCCTGTGTGACTGACCACCTGCCCTAAAAGCCCAGGACCCATTCCAAACCCAGCCCTCAATATCACAAGTTCCTGCCTAGCCTTGGGCTTGGAGAAATCCATGACATTGGAGTAAAGCAGGCTGGGCAACCTCAGATGCACAGGACTCAGGCCAGGCCCCAAGGTGCACCACCATCCATGGAAACCAAGGCCCAAGCAGGGGTCAGCAGTTGTGAGAAGGAAGCCCTGATGGCCTCCCTCTGGGCTCCTGTTCCCTTCTACAGGGCAGGGTGATTTTGTTGTTGGGAGTGGGGGAAGGAAACTAAAACAGCTGTCAGAGGTGAGAGGCGATCAGGTACTCACAGGTGCCCCAAATGGGACCTCAGTCCCCTTCATCAACCTAGTGACTCTGAAAGGGAGAGTAAGTTTTCGTTAAAAACTCCATAGGGTGCTTGGCCAGCGTTTGCCGGCTACCTCCTTAAGGGGGTTGGGACACAGCTGGGAGAGGCAGGTTCCCAGCATAGGGCCACTCCCAGGACAGTGAGAGGAAAGGTGTAGGCAGAGGGAGGTGAGTGTGTGTGGGCGTGCAACACCAGTCGCCATGAGCTGGGGAGGGTTGACTAGCCCCTCCCTGCCACCCTGAACGGTAGGAATCCAGATGGAAAGACCACGAGTCTCCCCTGCAAAGCCCAGAAGCAGACAGGCCAGGGGAGCGAACCCGAGTCGGTTCAGCCCCCTCCCCGCTCAGGCCCGCTCCCTTCTCTTGCCTGGCCCGCCTCCCCGCTGCAGGCTCCTCCCTCTCCCGACACCGGCCCCCTCCTCAAGTCCCCCCCCCCCAACCGCGGCCCGCGCACCGGGCAGCCGCAGCCCGACTCCCCAACCCGTGCGCGGCCTCCGCCTCTTACCCTGACCCGCCGGGCTCCGGGAGCCGATACAGCCCATGACCGGGCACCCAGGCACACTAGCCCGCGCTCGGGGCCCGGGCCATCGCCTTGCAGAGGGTCAGGCCGCGGCCGCCACCGGGGAGGGGAGAACCCGCGAGAGGGGAGGGGGTGGGAGCCGCGCGTCTGCCGCCGTTCCCGGGAGAGGGAACCGGGCCGGTGACGTAAGCGCGGGGGCGTGGCCACCTGCGTCACCAGCCAAGGCGGGCGGGGAGAAGCCGACGTCACAGCCACGCAGGGGCGGCCTGGGGCCGAGCCTGGAAAAAGCTCGTCTCCTCCCAGGCCCGACTGCAGAGCGACCCTGAATTCAGGCAGAGGGAGTAACTCACTGGGCCCGGGCTGCCAATAATACTGCATGGGGACAGAAGACCTTCCATCCAGCCTCCTCATTTTACAGATGAGACTTGAAGCCATAAAGGGCTTCTCTGGCCATCAACAGCCTGAAACCCAGGGCCCTCTCCATACACAGGGGTTTGGATCACATTCTGGTAGTAAAGCCACCGGGAAGTGCTGGTCCAGTACCCCACAGCTACTTGTCACCCTTCTCCCCTCCTAGCCAACAGGGCACCCCACCATGTCCACTTTGAGGGCCCAATACTCCAGGAAAGTGACTCCCCAGCCCCCACAATCATGGACAGGGGAAGAGGCAAGAGGGGTGCCAGGTTACAGGGAACAGTGCTACAGTGCCAGCTCTGGAAAGGAGGCTGCCCACCTATCCATACCCCTTCTCCAGAGGGAGCAAGCCATGAAGCAGAGAGGCAGTGAGCTTAATTGAATTCATGTTTAATAATTACAGGCACCGTGCCCCCCCTTCCCCCTGCCCAGGCAGCAGCAGGGGTGGTGCAGGGGCTGGGGCATATGCCCCCAGCAGCGAGGACGGCAGTCCCAAGAGTGATTTTCAGAAAATAAAAAAAGACCCCAGGGGCAGGCGGTGGTGCCCCCCCCCAAGACACACCAAATTTCAAGACTTTATATATAATATATCTCTGTGCCCCGAGGGGGGGGAGGAGAGGGACACCTGGCAGCATCCTGGAGGGGGGCCCCAGGCAGCCCCAAGCCATCCTGCCTCTTCAGCCACTTTATTAGCTCAGACACGTCGCACTACAGGCACCCACTGCTGCCGCCACTGCTGCCACCCCCCCCCTGCAGTCCAGGCGGCTGGCTGGGCCATCCAACTGTCCATGGGGCTCCAAGTCCCCGGCCCCACCCGCCCTCAGTTGTGGTCTGACTCCTCCTCCTCTGCCTCACGAAGCCACTTGAAGAAGGCTGTGACAGATTTAAGGGCCACGCCCTTGCCCTGCTGCTCAGCGGGGTCCTTGCTACTCTCCCAGCTGTAGAAAGCGTCCTCCTTCACCACGTCCTCATCGTACAGCGCATCAAAGAACATCCGAAGCAGGTCTGCAAGCAGGCAAGACAGCAGTTAGAGGCGTGCTGCCTACAGCCACCCCATCCCACCCAGGGATCCCTCCCAAGCTCCACTTAAAAACAAGGTCCTGACCCATCATCCTGATATTTGTGTGTCTGACCATTCCAGAGTGACCAGGTCTCTGACAGGACACTAATCTTGTGATCTAAGAGACACGTGTAGGAATGAGTCACTTGGCCAAACCTTACAAACTTGCCCAGCCTCACCTCAGCAGCTTCAAACTTCTCCACTCATGATATATTTAATGGGGAAAACTATATGCAAGATTGGTGCTCCTGAATCTGGGGAATCATAACCCCTGGCTACTATCGGCCTGCTGAAGCATTTGTCCCATAGTCCCTGAACACAACCTAGCCCAATCCCCACAGTGCACTGCCAGTGTTTCCAAAGCCAACTTTACATTCTTAAAAGCAAAGGGAGGCAGAGTAGTGAATAGAGAAAAGGAGAAAGCATAAGATCTAGAGCCCAGGTTTGGGTGAAATGTTAACTGAGCCATCTGTGAGGAGCTGTAAGGCCAAAATGTTCCTTAGGGTGTGCACACCCTCAAATCCACAACTGCCCATGGACAGCCTCCCACCCGCATCCTACAGCAAAGGCAACAGATCATTTATCCCAAACTTGTGCTCCAAATCCCATGCATACCCACCCTGGGGACCCTATACAATCAGTTATCCACTCCGCCCTGTATTTTCAAGCCCAAGTTTCTCCCACCTAAACACAAACGGCCTCCTTTACAACCACTCTCTTACAGCTGAACAAAAACTTTTGACAAGAGATTAACTGAATTCAAATATTTTATCTACACTTGCTGTTTTCCTTTCTTCTTTTCTCAGTCAAGTATTACTCAGTCCTTTCCAATCTGGATTCTGTCCACTGCTCCAGCAAATACTCTATCTGCCAGCAGGAGCTCCATGTTTTTCAACTCCAGAGGCCCTCAATTTTGAGGTCTGCTCCTGTAGAAATCTCAAGCAACATCTAGCATTCTTGGCGTCTTCCCTCTCCTAAAATTACTCCAGCCTTTGTTCATAGGGCCCTGTCCTCCTTTAGTCCCTATGTATAGGTCCTCCACCCCCTCAAGGTTCTATCCCAGGACCTCATCACTCTCCCTTGGGCAATCCCACATCCTTGTGACTTGCACATGTGTTAGCCTGTGCCAGCAACTCGCAGATCAGCCTCCAGCCCTGACCTCTCCCTCTCTAGATGAATTCAGATACCCAGCAGTCTACCTGACATCTCTGATCACACCTACCTATGGACCACAAACTCAATTATGACCAAATTTAACTTGATCCAGAGTTCCCTACTTGCTAGTGAATGGTACCACACCATTCCCCGACCTGCTAAAACCAACCTGGCAGTCATACAGGACATCTGATCTCTCACTACCCACTCCTCGGCCAGTGTATGTCTTAAATCTACCCACTCCTCTCCTATCTCCAATGCCACTAGCAAGGCTGAGCCACTACCAACAGGCTCCTGATCTGCTGATCCTGCTGCATTCAACACTCACTTCATTCCAAACCACTCTTCCCACTAATGGCCAGGATGATCTAAAACTAAAATCGATTTGTTTTTTATTCCTTGCTTAAAATCCCATAAAGGCCTTTTCCTGGCCTTAGGCTAAAGCTCACAACTCCTTCCATGACTTTCACAGCCCTCCAAGACCTGGTCCATGTCCATCACTCCAGCCCCATCTTGCTTCACATACAACTGGCTGCTGTGCTCTCCCACACTGGCCTTCCTCCAACAGTCCTTTTACCTTGTGTCAAGTTCTCTCTACCACAGAGCCTTCCTTTACACATAGGTCCTTGGTTTCAAGTGCTCCCATTTATCATTTAGCTAATTCCCACTCCTTATCCCTTGACTAGGTGTACTCCCCTAGAGAGCACCCTGCAGGACCCAGCTTCCAACACTCATCACTCTGGTACCAACTCCATGCCCACACGGGAACTGTGCTTGAGTTATTCATTGGTAATATCCCAGTGCCCTGTACAAACCTATTTGCTGAATGCATAACCTCAGGCATGTTAACCTAAGCCTCAGTTTCCCAATATGGCAAAGGGGATAACACTGTCTACTCTAAACAACAGTTACGAGGATTAAATGAGGCAAGGAAAGAGAAGCATCTCAGCCCCATGCCAGGCAGAGGGAGCACATGATACTTAGAAAATGTCATCATTTATCACCTCTGCGCTCCAGACATCTAACAGTGGACTAGGCCCAAAACAAGTAGTCAATTAACCTTCAAGGCTGAGTCTAATTCCTTCCAATTGTAGGCAAAGAAACAAAAGTTGCAGGGGAAGGAATCAACCAATTGGGCATTTTGCTCTCCAATGACCAGCCACCTCTCTCCAGCTGAGACCTTTCCAGTGATTGCACCCTGCTCTCTGGTGGTTCCTCCACCCCCCAACGCCCCGCAGCCTGGCTCTTACTGGCAGGCTGTTCTAAGGTCACTACAAGGGCCTGGAGGGCATAGAGCGCCTGCAGCTCCTTCTGCTCATCACACAGGTATTTCTGTAGCAGTTTCGCTCGCGCTTTCAGCACTGCCACATCCACTCGGAGAGAAGTCTCAACTACAGGGAGGAAGAAACGGGTAAGTGGACTAATGCACCGTCAGCCTGGTTCAGACCAGGAGGCAGAGACCCAAACCCCCCTCCCTCCATTTGTCTGTTGGGCCCACCCTTGCCCTGCCATCTCCCCAGCCCCTCTTACAGATAATTGCGGAATAGCAGACAGTTGTCATGAGGGCTCGAACTAATGTGTTGGATGCTATCTGCTGCTCACTCAAGTTGGCCTGTGCAGGAGAAAAGAGAAGAAAATGGACCTTAGTTCTGAATTGTGCCCTGAAGTCTCCATTCTTGCTGCCCCCACCCCTAGACCAAGAACTACCTCTCCTTTATCCCTTTCCCAACATCCAGGAAGAGCATACCTCTATCCAGTCAAACACCCGCTGGTTACTGCTGCCCTCCTTCAGCAGCTTCTCCAGCTGCCTGCTCAGCTCCTCGGAGGAGAACAGCCTCTGACTGGGAGCTTCTGACTCCTCGCCCAGGGTATACTCCACCTTCTGCAAGAGAAAAGGCCCAGAGTGAGGAAGTCAGTACCCCATGTGAATGAGATGAGGAAAGGGGGAGAAGTGGCCAGCCCCAAATGCTAGAATTAACCTAACTCTAGCCGCAAACCTGTTCAGCCACAAATGCACTGACGTCCTGGCCTTCAGGCAGAAATTCCTTCCAGCTGAGTCCAGCCTCTCGCCACAGCGTCCCCACCTTTTTGGGACCCTGGAAAGCATAAAACCAAGTCAGCAACCCTCTCTCTCTCTCTCTCCAAGAATCTAACAGCTTCACAAATGTCATCCCACAAATATTTACTGTGAGCCCACTAGGTGCCCGTTAGGGCTCAGGATGCTACAGAGGTAAGAGGTACCACAGTCCCTCCATGCCTACAGCCTGGTACCAGGCAGAGACATCAGTCAAATAATTACCCAAAGATACAAGAACTCATCCACCAGAGTAAACAATTGGATCCAAACATCTCATCCTAGCCTTCCACACTCATCTACATTTCCTTTTCGAAAATACCTTAGTTTTTCATTATTTCAAGCAACAAATGCTTATGGGAGAGAACAACTTCTAACAAGTATGTTTTTTTGGTTCCCAGGTCCAGAAAATTTTAGAAGCAGATATACCCCCCCGACCCCAACCCAAATCAGAAACCCTCAAATCAACAGCAGTCTTAGCCTGTTTTGTGTATGGGGCAAGAGATTCTAAAGGCATCACTCTTTAACAATAACACATTCAGAATGATGACCTCAACCCTTAACAAGATTATTGTGCTTCATGGATTTTAAAGATGCCCATTTTAACACTACTAAAATTGAGTTGTCTCACAATTGATGTATTGCATTTAAGAAATATGACCACGTCTCTTCTTAGTAATGCATAAAGAGTATGTCTTGCAAGCTACGGCACCTTAGATTCAATGACATACATAAGTAGTTCAACATGCTTTTTCTTTTTCTTTTAAAAAGACATTATCCTGGTACATATTTCTACCTAAAAGGATTAATATGATGCTGAAAGAACAATTCCTTTCAATTCAAAGTCTCCTTCCTCTAGGTTCCAGAGAGCTGAACTCTTTTGAATGAGAACTTCGCAACTTCTCACTACTACTGAGTACCACACCCAATTTGCCTTTTCCATCTGACTTTACACTTGCGAATCATCAATTAACATTCCAACGTTCACAAAGCAGCTTCCAGGAAAGCTTTCTGCCATGAACATTACCAAAGAGACACTCCTTTGCAATCTCACAGTACTGAAGACACTCCATTTCAACTATTTTATTTCACGCTTTACTTTACACTGTTGTTTTTATTAAGCTGTGTATTTCTTTTTTTCTTTTTTTGAGGAAGATTAGCCCTGAGCTAACATCTACTGCCAATCCTCCTCTTTTTTCTGAGGAAGACTGGCCCTGAGCTAACATCCATGCCCATCTTCCTCTACTTTATATGTGGGACGCCCGCCACAGCATGGCTTGCCAATGCCATGGTGGTGCCATGTCCGCACCCAGGATCCAAACCAGCGAACCCCGGGCCGCCGAAGTGGAACGTGCACACTTAACCACTGTGCCACCGGGCCGGGCCGGCCCCAAATCTGTGTATTTCTTACTTTTTTCTTTCCCAACTGATTTCCTAACTGTGTTTTATTCACTGCTGTATTCCCAGTGCCTAAACATGTGGTAAATGTTTAAAAAGCACTGGATCGATCAATGAATCAATCTATCAATCAAGGGCCTAGGGTCTTAGATTCCCATTCTTCTCCACCCTTGGCCTCTCCCAGCATCTCCTCCAGAACTCTAAACAGGAACTGGTCCGAGGGAGAGTGCCAGCCCCAACATTTCCTCTCCCAAGTACCAACCCAGCACTACCAGCACTGTTAACCCCATCCCACCAAAGGACCATGAGGCTCTTCAGGGTTACTTCAAGCAGCTAAAAAACCACATGGTGGAAGAGAAGTCCCGAACACGTCACCCCCAAAAGGCTCTCACTCACCATGCTTTTGCATAGGAGCCCTAGGATCTCCAGCAATAGGGAAGCAGCTTTGCCCAAGGGTCTCAGAGGTTTTGTAATCTCCCTACAAGAGGAAAATCCAGCGTTGATAGCTTCCAAAGCCTTCTCAGCACTACCCTATCCCTCCCTAAACCCAGGCATCTAACCTGCCACACCCCCCTCCCCTCCCAGGCCTTTCTTCCCGTCTTCAATTCCACCAAAGGGGGCTTACCTGAACAGCTCCCCCATGGGCACCCCACCTTCCTGCAGAACGGGCGTCACCAGTTCTGCTAAGTAGAGCCACACGTGGGGGATGTCAATTTCCATGTCTTCAGCCAATTCTAGGATTTCATACAGCCTGCAAAGACAATTCAAAGTGAGGGCATTCTAGATGAGACAAGCTGCGCCCCCACCCTCCTTCTGGGGCAACAAGGCATGGCTAAAGGAACAACTGCGGAGCATTTCCTAAACACCAGGCAGTTATCTCAAGCTAAGGCCACTTTCTTGTTCTTAGATGGTTCACCCCTATCCCTGCCAAAAGTAATGTTGACCAAGATGGCTGAGGAGCCTACACTCTTATCCAAGGTTACACCGATCCTACAAAGCAGGGAAACTTGTGCGTATATAAAAGCGGGAGGCCCACAGAAGTCAGTCATACCCTTGGTAGTACTGAGCAGTGGAGAGGTGCCCGGCAGAGAGCAGCTGGTGCAACAGCCGCCCCATATGCTCACGAGTAATGGCGCTACGCTCCAGTGTAGACTCGATGCCATGCCGCACAAAGATGAAGAGCAGGGAGGGTGAGGCCAGCTCCTGCACACACTGCACTGCCTCCTGCAGGGGGCGCAGGGTACAGGACAGAGAGAGCAGTCACTGTCTGGCCCCGGCCCTCCACTCCCTGCCCCTCCACTCCCTGCCCCCTCTGCCACCACACAGACCCTTCCCACTGGCTACCTTCATGTCATTGAGATGGAGGTACTCCTCAATTATGGCCTTGGATTTCTTCTCCAGCTCCTCCTCAGAGAGCGCGGCCTTTGGGGGGCTCACTGGGGGCAGCGTGGCTTCTCGCTTCACTGAAGGCAGAAAAACAGATCAGAGACTGTCCAGTTCCAGTTTTCCTAGCAAAGAGGGTCTGGAGCTTTGAAGACTGTCTGGGGACTGGATGGTCCCAAACCAGCCCACACGCTTCCCTTCCCTTCCTCTCCCAGCCCCTTACCAGCATCCCGCCCGCGGTCCCGATCCTCCGTGAGGCTAGCTGCCTTGCGTAGTCCCTCAGGCTGGGAGGGCCTCTCTCTACTCCGCTCCTCCACTTCCTTGCTGAAGCTCCGCTTGGTGGCGGGTGTCCGTGCACGATCAAGCCGGTCTCCACGGTCACCTCCCCGTTCACTCCGTTCTAGGCGGTCACCCCGATCCCCAGCTTTCTCGCCTCGTTCCCGGCTCAAGCTACTCCTGGAACAAAGAGGCACATCGTCTCTCACCAATACTGCCCCGGCACTCTCTCGCTTAACTATCCAACATGCTGAGCAACTGTTGACCCTTGTTCTTGGCATAAGGAATATGCCCCAATCTCAGGCAGGGTCTCTGAGCATTACAGGTGGAAGGATTCCTATGGCAACAACCAAAACCCAATCATAGTACTCTCAATGTGAAGAACAAAGACACCTAGGAAACCTCACCTCTGTACCACACGTCTGTTATCTGTGCTTTCTGTAGGTACTGCTTGTTGAAGGGCTGAGAAACGATTCAAGGTACTAGTAGCTGGACGAGCAGTTTCTGATGCTGGGGAGGCAGAAAACACAGATTAAAATCACTATGTTCTTACATTCTATCTCCTACTTGCCAGGTTAGGACACTCGGTCTTAGTCCCAAAACTAAAGCAGTTTAATCCCCAGACCCAAGTACACACCTGCTGTATTACCTAACCACTTTGTACTGAAAGCCTCCCGTAGACACGAGGAGACAAGGCTTCAGCACAGACAAGGATCTGCCCTCAAGAGAGCTGATTAACAACCACCCAGCTCTTTACAGTGGCCTCCATACCTGCGTCAGAGGGCTTGGCTCCAGAACCTCCACTGCTGCCCTTGCCCCAGCTCAATCGCCCTCCAGGTGCGAAGAGCTGGTTGTTAGAATCAATGGAACCAGGCTGCAGAAGGAAGGGGAATGGAGAGTCATGGGTCTGATCTGGTCAAAGCCCCCAGCCAGCATCATGACACACAGCCGCAAATGGCCTAGACCAGGGCCCAGGCAATCTTTTCCTGTAAAGGGCCAAACAGTAATATTTTATGCTTTGCAGGTCAAAGATTCTACTTCAACTACTCAAGACTCTGCTGCTGTAGCACGAGAGCAGTCACAGACAACAACTTAAAGGAAATGAATGTGGTTGTGTCCCAATAAAACTCAGGATGTTGAAATTTAAATTTTACATAATTTCACATCACATAATATTCACTTTTTGATTTTTTTTCAATCATTACAAAATGTAAAAACCACTCTTAGCTGTGGGGTGTACAGAAGAAGAGAATGGGCTGGATTTGGTGTGCGTGTCAGTTTGCTGACTGCTGGTCCAGACCAAGGCGAATACCCCCCTAGATGGCAGTCCTGTCTCTAGCAACCTAACCAGTTAGTCTAAGAGGGAAAATTCAGCTGTCACCTTCCCAACCTCAGACGGTGAGGGCACTAAGATCCAAATCTGTGCTTAATGCCTCTCTGATCTCTCTTTACCCTCCCACCACCACCATCACCCCCTCCAAAACACACACCCCTACCTTCGTGATCTTGGTGAGTCGTGAGGTGTCAATAGGGCGGCTGCCCTTGCTGATGGGGACTGTGTTCCAGCCACCATCATCCACAAGTGGAAGGCCACGGCCTAGGATAAAAAGGAGAGTATACTGGAATAATGAGTAAGTCCTAGCAGCCTGGTCCCTTTGAGCTGCCCCCAGCCTCCCTTCCTCAGATCCTCAGTTCCATCATGGGGTCTCAGTGGCCCAGACACGTGGCACTAACAAGAAGTCATCAGCGGAAAGCACCACCCCTGACAATGCCCCCTTCTCAATCCTAGCCTCAAACTCACTGATGGGTGGGCCTGGGGGGCCACCCCGACGCTTGTCGCTGCCTTTGGCCATTAGCTGCTGCACTTTTATGTGCTCTCGATGCTCTTCCATCTCAGCCTCCTTGTGGATCTGGTCAATGGTCTTGGGACCCTGGTCCCCTCGGCGCGGCACCCAATTGCTCTGTGGGGACCGGAGGCCAGTCACAAGGTAATCACATCAGAGTGGGCCAGACAAACCAACATTGGGAACTGGGGGAGGTAGGGTTAGAGGAAGAAAACTAGCGGTGGGGAGGAGAGGACACATACCTGTCGCAGGTCCAGCACGTCCTGCAGCATAAAGCGGATTCGGGATGAAGTCTTCTTTTCCTTAATGATTTTTTCCATCTGGTTGAAATACTGATCCATTCGAGGCTGGAGAGAAGCAGAGGAATCAGGTCAGGAACTTCTAACACCTCACCTCATAGGCCCTGCCCCTTCTCAGACCCTCAGCTCCATCACTGTGGTTCAGTGACAACAGCCCAAGAGGGAGCTCAATGGACAGCAGGCCCTACACACCATTCGGCCCATCTCCTTCCATATTCCAGGACTCCTACCTTGGCTTTTTCAAAGTCCAGGTCTTTTCCAATGGTGGTGAGCAGACGGCAAAGGCATTCAAGGGACTCTTCATCATGGTTCTTTAGTAGTTTAACCACACAGTCATGCATTATTGCCTCTGTTAACATCTTCAGCTTGAACAACTCCCCAATAAACTTGATATTCCCTAAAGAGCGCCGCCGGGCTATGTCTCGAGCCTCTTCCAGCTCTTCCTTCAGGCGTCCCCGTTCCTCTGCCTGCCAGTCGTGGGACAGGGATCACATCAAAAGATACCCAACCACTCAGCTAAAACCACTCTCTCCTGCTCTGTCTGGATTTCTAAGCCTAGCAGCAAGCACTCACGTCCTAAGGCCAAGAAACCCCCAAAATACCACTATCTCCCCCAACTTGTCCCCACCCCCAATTCTCCAGCTGAGTAGCATCTGGGCGGGCAGTGGAGCTGGTGGGTTTCCTCTCACCGTAGCAGCTTCATCCATCTCTTTTTGCTTCTTTTCAAAAACCTCATCATCATCTTTGTCTTTTTCAAACTCCTTCTGACATCGATTCAACAACAGTTTTCGGAAGTTCACAGTCACTGTTGGCTTTTCTGTAGTGGGCACTTTGAGCTGTATGTCAAAGAGAACATCGCATTCAGAAGAGTTCAGCACAGGGAAGGCCCTCCAGGAGTCTAACTACGTGACCCAGGAAGAGCTCCTGGCTCTGCCTCCTTCTGGCTGCCATCAACAGCACAGGTGCAGGAGAACCAAGAAGCTGGACTCAAGGAGTCTCGGGAATAGAAGTGGGAAGCTAGACCACAAGGTTTAGAAAACAATGAAAACTAACCGCCATGAGGCAGCGGCACATGTTGGCATAGGCCACAGAGAAGTTGGGCTCTGAAATGGCCTTCTCAAAGATGAGGTCAATGACCCCTTTGAGGCGTTCCTCAGTGTCGATCGCCAGCTGCGTCACCTGCTTCATCAGCTGCTGGAACATCTGGGGTGTCAACTTATTCAGGATGGAGCGCACCCTGCGGAACAGGTCCTATTGGGGAGAGCGGACAGAGGGACACAGGATGCAGTGAGGTTCTCAGAAGCACAGAGGCTGCTGGGAGGGACAGCAGAGGGTAGTGAGGACTTAGGTAGATGCTAGTGATGAGGATGGACTGAACAAGGACCAGGCTGGCTCAGAGGGCAGACCTTGAAGAGAAGGAATGGAGACCAAAAGCAGGACTTGCCAGTACCTGGGTTTTGCTGCCATCAGCATCCTCTTCCCCTCGGTCCTTATCAGCCGCCGTCCGCTTGCTGCTGGGTTTCCAAGCCTTCTCTGCTTTGTTCAGCTTTATATCTTCGGTCATTAACACTGTAGCAATGATTTTGCGTGGCTCCTTTCGGGGGCCCTGCTGAGAGCGCCGGGGTCCTAGACCAGCCTGCTAAGCAAGGGTGAGGACCAGAGAAGATAAAAACCTACTCAGCACAACCTGTGACACCATCACCACACATATCCAGGGCAGACTTCTTCCCAGCACCCAGTGAGATACAGGGAGCCACCACGCCCACTCCCCCGCCCATCTGCCCCTCTACCCAGTCCCACTCACCGGCCCTCGGGGCAGCTCCCCACCTGGCCCACCCCTTGGGGGCCCACGGTTGCTAAGCGCTGGTCGGCCAAGGTTGGCAAAGGATGGAGTGAAGTCTGGGCCACAATTTATGCCCTGAAGTCTACTGGGATCCAGTGGCCGCAGTGGTGTTTTATTGGCCTGCGAAGAGGACAGGGAAGGTATGAGAAACAGGTTAGAGCCACTACTCTTTCATGACCTTGGGCTCCTCCCCAGCCAGCCAGCCCAAACTTACCCCCCTCGAGCCTACCAACCTTATCCAACACCACGTCACTGATATGGGGCAATCCCTCCGGCTTCTGCAGACTGGCAAAGATGAACTGAAAGCCAAGCAGGAACTCACGGTCATACCGCTTTTTCTCCTCAAGGTTTAGAGGCTTCCACTGATCTGCAAGGAAGACAGGATGAACCAATCCCACTGTTGTCTCCTGGGACCCTGACAAGAACAGTCAGACCATCTCAACCCTTCCTTCAGCATACCTGACTTATATTCATACTTCTGTTCCCCAGGCTGGATATTCTCAGCATTGTGAATTTTGTCTTCCTTTGCGTCCCAGGTCTCATCTGCTTCCTCAGGCCGCAGGGGCACACTGCTGCCCTCAGGCTCTGGGCCGGGATTGTTGCCTACAGGAGGCTGAGTTTCCACCTCTGATACTCCCGGGTTCACCTGTAACCGCAAAACATTCCATTTTGGTTGCAGTATGACCATTGTTCCACAGCCAAACTGCGCCCTCTCCCCTCCGTTACCTTCTGCTCCCTTACCTCCTTGAAGGCATCTAGAAGGTCTCCTACAGCCTCTTTCTTATTGAGTTCCTTAATTTTTCGTCTCCTCTTTGGCACAGATACTGCCACTGTTTAGGGGGACCAAAAAAAAAGAAATGGGCATAACTTAAGGAGTACCCCTAACCCCTGAGAAAAATAAACAGCAGCCACTCTATGATAGTTCCTCCTTCCGTCACAGTAAATCCAGAGTTCTAAGGTCTCTAGACTTAAAATTCCTTAATCCAGCTCTTAGGCTCCATCACAGGGCTTCTATGACCCAGACACAATGGCACAAATAGGAGGCCACCCATGAAGAACCACACCCTCCAGCCCCCCCCACCCCCCGACACCTTACCTTGGGTGGCCACTGCTGCCTC
This sequence comes from Equus quagga, assembly GCF_021613505.1. Taxonomy (NCBI): domain Eukaryota; kingdom Metazoa; phylum Chordata; class Mammalia; order Perissodactyla; family Equidae; genus Equus; species Equus quagga. The sequence goes on from NC_060270.1 coordinate 37,400,276, forward strand.
CAAATTCTGGTGGGCTGGAACAGGGGTGCTCTCTGGGGGGAGCAGTTCCTCTCCTCTTTTCTCACCCTCAGCTTCTCCTGCTTCTCCTGCTTCTCCCTCTTCTCCCTCTTCCTCCTCTTCCTCCATTTCCTCCTCCTGAGCAGGGGAAGTAGCTGGAGGAGCAACAGCTGAAGTAGCAGAGAGGACGGTCGGGGGAGTCACTGATGCTGTAACTTCCTTGGCCTGTTCCTTTGGCTCACTGACTGGGCTTAAGTCCACAGCTGGTGGCGAGGGGGCTCCGTTGAGCAGTTCCTCAGGTTGGGCAGTTGGAGCAATGGGCATGGGGGGTTCAGAGGGACAAGTCGGGGGAGGGAGAGGGGCAAGCTCTGGGCTCGACTCCACTTCTGGTTCCAGATCCTCAGATGGGACTGTGCCATTAGGCTCAGGAAGAATTTCCACCTTGTGAGATGCCAGGGTGGTAGACACCTGGAGAGGACTGGAAGAGAACTCAGATTCTGGAATTGGTTTGCTAAGTGTCACTTCTACTTCCAGTATGGGTTCAGCAAGGGGAGTGGGTTCTGGAGAGAGGCAATATGGCTCCCCAGTTTCACGTGGCATGGGGGCTGATTCTTCTACAGACATCTGTATCATCCCGGTTGTCATAGTGTCCCCAGGAATAGAGAGGACCGTGAGATTAGGCTCAGATCCCGGTTCCAGGACTGGGGGTGGTGATGGGGTCGGAGAAGGTGATGAAGGCTGGGATTCTGAAGGGCTGTGCTCTGGGCCAGGTAGCCCCGGCCGGCCCCCAATGATTGCTCCCTGCGACCGGTCATCTGCAGCACAGGAAGGAAGAATGAGTAATTAAAGGCAAGTCCTTCACCGCTGTTGTTCCTCCGCCTCCCAGCCAAGGCATTCTCAATCCAACACCCTCCCCCAGTCTTCTCCCATCTAACCCTTTTCCTTTCTCACCCAAGATCCAACCAACCCTCAAAATGCCACTAACTGAAACCTAAGTCATTCCTCTCTGGCACCCATATCAAGTCACTCCACCTGCTCAGCACTTTAAACTGTCACACTCCTTTTTCCCATAAAAGCTCTGCCCCACCTGCTTACTTACCTGGCCGGACAACGACAGCAACCTGGGGTGTCTCCCCATTAGCCTGAGGCTCCAGACCGCCTCCCGTCTGCAGGACACAAAGGGTTACCAAGTTTGCCCTGAAGAGTCCCACAACCCTTCTTTACTAGAGCCATTTCTACTTTAGCTCTGCCTAGAAATCCAGGAAAGCAGGGAAATAAATCCCTTAGTTGAAGGAAAAAAATCAAAGGACTTGGGAGTCCAGGACAGAACAGCCATCCAGCCCGGGCATCACTCAAAGAGCAGACAGTACCTGGGGAGGGGTGGGTGTGGATGCGGTGCGTGCCCCAGACATGATCTCCTCTGTGATATCTTTCCCTCCTTGGTTTGGATCTCGAATTCGGATCTGGGGAAAGAAAAGTACAGGATGAGTGGGAAGCAGGAGGAGCCCACCTCTCTACCTTGCCCCACTCCTATGACTCCAGGCCAACCCCTCACCCCACCACGGGAGAGCAGGTGGGTGGGTGCCAGAAACCTCATGAATTCTACTGTCAACCCATCTGGCTGCTCTTGTAGTCCCTGCCCTGGCCCCCACCCCTAAGAGACTCCTGACCTCACAGAGCAGCCCTGTACATCACAATGCCCCTCCCTTCCTCATCCCTGTCCCACCAGCAGTCCCCAAGTCAGCGGCTGCACACCCTGGGGCCCAGGACCCCCATCAAGCACCCATTCGGCTCACTTGTGGCTAGTCTGCCTGATCTCTGGGGGCAGGGCCCAGATCCAGTGGGTGGAGCCAGGGTGACTCAGCGGCTTCCCCAGCCCTGGCACCCTATTCTGGGCACCACGCCCAGGGCTTGAGGATTGAGCAGAGGCGGAGGCCTCAAGAGCTTCCAGGACTGGGGGGTGGGGCCACAGAAAACACCATTTCGGAGGCGAGCCACTAGAAACCCAAAACCAAACATACATCTTATGGACCCCAGAACCCAGGTCTCTCAGGAATTTCTGCACCTGCCACTTCAGTCTTCCCATGAGCCTCTTCTACAGTGAAATCTTGGTACCTTACAGAGAACCTGAGCACTTCACAGATCCCCATTCTCTGCCCACTCTCAGCTGAAGATCTCTATCCTCAACTTCCTGCTCCCTGACCCACAATGCGCCTGACCTTGATTCTCCCTTTCCAGATGTCCTAGAGCCCCTTGCTGCTACTCACCGTCTTCCGCTCCCTCTTGGGAGCAATCTGGGGTGCCTGGTTCATCAAAACTGGAGCAGGGGCCACGCCAGTGGGAAACTGCTGCACACCCTGGGCTGGGTAATAGGCGCCAGCTGGGGGGGGGGGGGGGCACAAAGAAAGGAAGAATGGTGGCAGCGTCAGGGCCCAACCATATACAAATGCCTGCTTGAACACCTCCCACTCCTAGAATCTCTCATCACCCACAGCCAGCCCCTTGCTCTGCCCCACCCTGCTCCCCAAGGGAATTAGGTGCCTATCAAAGCTGGGGAACCAGTCTGAACTGCGTTTACAAGAATTCCTGACACTGACACACGCGCACCTTGTAGGCAAGCACTCCTTCCACACCATACAGCAGCTCCCAGGACTGTGTCTGCCCCTCTACCCCATAAGGTACCGTGTGTGCACCCCACCCCCAGCAACACGTACACATATACTCTGAGGGAGCAACAACTACTTAACCTGAAACAGAATCAGGTCTTTGGCTGGGAATGAGAAAACCAGATTTGCCAACCCTGTTCCACTCAACCTGAGTCCAGTTCCAGTCTCCAGCCCTCTGCTAAGGGGCAAGGAAACGAAAAGCAACATTACGAACCAGGCCCAGGATGAGGAAAAGTTAATTCCTTAAAGCAATGGTCTCCAAAATGGGATGCATTCTTTAATCTCATCCCTAATCTCTACTTATTTATTTTTGACAAGTAATATAAGTGTATTATTTATTTAAATTATGCATACATATATAAACAAACAAAAACATACATGTATTAGAGGTACATACTCAAAATTTTTCCTGATAGATGATCAAAAAATTTTGGAAACCACTGCCATAAAGAACAGACTAATTCTTTCCTAGAATATAAATGAAAAACAGCTACAAAAACCTCCCAAATCCATGTTACATGGGCTCCCCCCAACCATGGAACGAGTGTCACAGGGAATGTTTATAATAGGCCCTCAAACTGGTGCCTGATCCTGTGTTCCTTGATGTGGGGAGGACTCCAACTCTCAGTAATATGATAGACTCTTTTCCCCTCCCCATGCCAGCTAGATATTTACGCCAATCCCTAGGGTTACCTACTAACCCTATCATTTTTAGGCCAAGAGATAAGCGTGGGAAGGGTCTTAGGAATTAGCAGGTCAGTTTAGATGCTCCCTGGGACTTGTTCTCACCTGACTCCCTCCCATGCTTACCGTAAGTCCCAAACTCAGTAGGGCTTGCACCCGGATAGAAGCCTGGGGCTCCTGGCTGCACAGGATACTGCTGTGTCGGGACAACATACGTGGAACGCCCCTGGTGGAGAAGGAAGGGAGAGGAGGGGAGACAAGGAGTTGAGGGAGCTATGAGGACCATATCAGACTACAAAGAGAATGTAGGGCAAGACAGGACAAGCCAACTCTAGGCGATGACCAGAAGGAAGTCCCACCTCTGGAGAAGAGATGGGACTGGAGGGTCAGGGTTGGGGAGGCGAGGGTTGGGGGTACAAGGTTCTGTGGCTTCCAGCCCCCAAGCCTCCAGCCTCACCTGTCCAGGGATGTAGTAGGCCCCCTGGGAGGCTGGGTAGGAGATCTGGGAAGGGATCATCATTACTTGGGATCCAGCAGGGTAGACATGGGCAGCTGGGCCAGGGCGGGCGGGGGCTGCACTCTGCACTCGGGAGGCTGCACTGCTCGGGGGCTGGGCCCGGCTAGGGTAGAAGTGCTGTCAGGAGGGAGGAAGGCAGTTGGCACTGGGAAGGGGAGGAAGTGGACAGCAAAACGGCCATTCCACAATGTCTCTAGACTGGAGAGAAGTACTGGGGGCTGTGGAGCATGGGGACCAATACTTCCAACACCCACTTGACCAAGAAATGATTAAGTGGCCTCTTGTACTCACACACGCTCTCCAAACTCAAGTATACGCTTTGCACTCTGTGCATATATTTTACTCCCTCACCACCACGCGTACTCATGTCACCTCCACCAGGCTACCCCTATGCAGAGGCTTCCTAATACCCAGATGCATCATGCCTAAGTAATGCCCTTTTGGGCAACACACTCCCCAGCATGCACTGCTCCACCCTAAAGTACTGAGGAACTAACCGCTAACATGCAAGTCTCCCAGTTTCCAGATACGCGCTGTGCAAGATTTAGCCCCTAACATGCACCGGTCAGCCTCAGACTGAGGACCTGGACGGCAAACAAGTCCCCACCCTGAAGAGCCCCAGTCCCTGTGTCTAGCCCCTGACTAGGGTGGAGGGTAAGGGTGAGACCAGGAGAGGGTCCAGGATTAGCAAAGGGGTATTACCTGCAGAGACCTGAATCCTCCCTGAGAGCACATGGGGACAGGAAAGAAGAGAATTATCCCCAAGGTGATGAGGGGAAAAAAATGAAGGAAACAGGACGAGAATCCCCCCACTTACAGAAGAATTTAAGGTATAGAGAAAAGCAAGAACCAGCTGGAATGTTTATCTCACCACAGTCCCAAGAGAAAGAACGGAAGGGGAAAGGAGCAATTGCAACCTCTCAGTGAAAGGACGAAATAGGAAAGCAGGAGTTGGCAGCAGGGCCCAAAGAACTGCCCCCAATTCTCAAGGTACCAAGACCCCTAGTAATGCCACCCCCACGAACTACATACTCCCCAAGGGGCCAGCCACCCTAAGTAATCCACAGCGCCAAGTACAGAGCCGTATGAACGAACACAGAGCAACTGTCAGGAAATTGGGGCAGGTACAGGGCCTCCAGAGTTTCCATCCTAGACCCAAACTGGCCTAAGCTTTCCATGGCCCCACCCAGGCCCCCTAGTCCCCTCCCCACGGCCCCTCACCTGGCGGGGCTGAGAAGGCGTGTTCATTTGTGTCGCTTGTGGCGTACTGAACACCACCGGTGCTGTCTGCCCCGGGGGAAACGCTGGCTGAAGGGGGGAGACCAGAGTTCAGCAAGAGGGGAAACCCGGGTGGGGCAGAAACCCAAGCTGGTGAAGTAAAGGGCGCAGCTCTGCGACAAGAGCCTCAGCAGTCCACATACCCCCTCCCCATGACAGCCCCTGGGAACAGCCCAGGGGCCCTGTCTCACTTTGGCAGCAGGAAGCTGCACTTTGCCCTGACACAGATGGGGGTGGGAAATCCAGAGGCTAGAACCTGTTCCTGACCCAGCTGCCTGGTCTCCCCCACCCCCACCCCAGTCTCTGCTAACTCCTCCCTAATTACCTGTGGGAGTCCAGGGGATGGGGCGGGTGGGGGGCCTGTGGGCTGTGGAGCTTTGTTCATTTCATTTGGTGCCACATCAGGGTCCCCCCAGCACCTGTTGGGAAAGAGTGGAGCTCGGAAAGGGGAAGGGACCCAAGCTTAAGGCAAATGGAGTGGGGGAGGGGTTGAAGCAAGGGCTGAGTCCCACACCGAGCCCCGCGGAGGCGCCAAGAGGGTGAAGGTGCAGAAAAGATCCAGCTTATGTCCCCATCAACGTGTTGTCAAACCCGCATCACCTCCTACCACCCCCATGACCTGCTGAAACAGCCCCCTCACTCACCCCCTCGGTTAAGAGTAAGTCCACGGTGCGGCCTACAGGTTCTGGGCATCCGAGGGCCTGGGGTTGGGAGGTGAGGGGTATCAACCTGGCTCCGCGGGGCCCAAGACCAACCAGACCGGAAATTCCAGGTCTCGCTGGCACCAGGCTCCCGGATCACAAACGGAGCTAGCAGCTTCGGCCGTGGTGTCCCCACCCCCCACCCGGGGACACCGGGTTCGGGGCCTGGCCCAGGGGCACACAAGGCACGCCTGCCGAGGGGGCACTCGCGCGGGGCCAGAGGCGAGGCCTGCCGCCACCCGGGAGCGGAGGCCAGGAAGGGCGGGAGTCGGGCCGTAAAAGGCCAAGCCGGCGGCGGCCGAAGAGGAGCCGGTTTCAAGCAAGTGAGGGTCGGCCCGGAGGGCGGGCGGGGCCGGGGGCTCCTCCCTGCCCGCCGCCGCTGCCTCCCTCCCCTGCGCCCTCCCTGCGCAGCGCCGGCCAGTGCCAAAGAACAACGTGTCACTTCCCGGCGGCCGGGCCGCAAAGGGGGGAGGGGGCGGCGGGCCGGGAGCCGCGGTGCTGCGCCCGCGGGGCCTCCTCGGGTCGGGCCGAGGTGGCACTTCGCGACCTGCGAACCCGGCGCCCTCCCAGCCCGCGGGGACCGCATATTCCGGTCCGGCGCTCCCCCGCCCCCACCCAGCAGCCAGGCCGGGCCAGGCCGAGCACACGTGGGCCAGGGATCGGGCCCTGGAGGGCCGGGGCCCGGGCGTGGGCCGCCGGGCCAGGGCGCCGGGGCGGCGGCGCAGGGTGGCCGGTCCCGGCCCGGATGGCGGCGGATGCGGGGGGAGGGGGTGGGGGGGCCGGGTCGGGCCCGGACATGGCGGCTTTACCTTCAGTCTCCTTCAGTCCGCGCGGCCGAGCCCCACGCAGCCGCACAGACGTAGTCCACAACCATTTCCGGCTCCCCGCACAGATCCCGCTCGGCGGCCACCGCTTCTCCGCAGGCGCAGCCGGCGCCCCCACGTGACCGGCGCAGAGGGCGGAGCCGCGCCCGGCGCCGCGGAGCACATGGGATTTGCCCCGCCTCGTCATGTGACAGCCACTGCCTGCCCCCGTGTCCCCTCCCGAACTTTGGAACTCCCAGACTGACCCCCCTCCGCGTCTGTGTTCCGCGGTTCTTTAGTTCATTCATACTTAGAGCAAGCATTCATTGAGTGCATACTAAGTGCTAGGTGACGTGCTGGCTGGGGGTTGAGAATACTGAAATTAAAGACTCAGTCCTGCCTAAGTAAATCATGGAACAAGTACGGAAAGAAATACGAATTTTGCCAGCCTTTGAAAATACTGTAGATTACCTCATGGAAAGATCTGTTAAACTGAATGTTTCTCTAGAACGACTGAAACATTATAACCAGGGAATTAATATTGTTAGGTTTGTCTTTTACAAAGATCAGCCACTCCCAGGGAAGGACAAAGTCAATCATGGAAAGTTCGGAATGATAGAAGTAATCCCCAAACCCCTGCCCGTTAGCCAAAAGATTTTGGACGCCAGAACGGGCCGTACTAGCGCCAGATCCACGTGTGTACTCGGAGTCAGATAGCCTGAGTTTTCCTCCAAACTCTGCGACTTACTCCCTGGCAACGTACCTACCTACCTACCTAATACCTGGGGAAGATTTGAAACCAGGCAGTCTGGCTCAAGTCTGAGCTTTTAACCACCGTGCTTTTTCTCACAATGATAACATCCACTCTATTGAATTGTGAGGATTAAAGGAGTTAATTCATGTGAAAGTGCTTAAAACAGCGCCTAGGTACTGTGTCCTCTCTCTACCTCTGTCCTGTGTCTTCTCCCCTCTTCCCTCTCCCTTCTCCTCTCTCTGTGTATATACACATGTAATCTCAGAAGAAAACATTTTCTCAGCACCGGTGATGAACTGGTCACTTAATATATATGACGTATGTGATATCACGCAATCCTCACAATTTCTTACAAAATAGATTGTAGTATTATTCCCGTTGTACATGAGAAACTAAAGCTCCACAGAAAGGAAAGCAAAGTAGACATATGGAGAAGGAACCATAGTGAGAATGATAATGCAGATCTAGAGTGTTCTCTGTGACGCTCTTCGTTTGAGTTCTGTGACTTTATCATGTATGGCTTCCTCCTCTACTCTTCTCATTTCTCTTTCTCCATAAGCAAACTAATAAATTAAAATCAATTATTGCCTAAGTGTCAATCCATTTCTAGACCAGAAACCACTCTCTCAAACACCAGTAAGAACAAGATACGGGGGCCAGCCTGGTGGCATAGTGGTTAAGTTTTCTCGCTCTGCTTTGGCAGCCCGGGGTTTGCCGGTTCAGATCCCAGGCACAGACCTAGCACTGCTTATCAAGCCATGTTGTGGCAGGCATCCCACAAATGGGCACAGATTTTAGCTCAGGGCCAATCTTCCTCAGCAAAAAGAGGATTTGGGCCAGCCCCATGGCGGAGTGGTTAAGTTGGTGCGCTCCACTTCAGCGGCCCAGGGTTTCACTGGTTTGGATCCCCGGGGCGGACATGGCACTGCTCATTAGGCCATGCTGAGGCAGCGTCCCGCATGCCGCAACTAGAAGGACCCACGACTAAAATATACAACTATGTGCCGGGGGGATTTGGGGAGAAAAAAGCAGGAAAAAAAAAAAAGATTGGCAACAGTTGTTAGCTCAGGTGCCAATCTTAAAAAAAACAACAAATGAAAGTGGATTGGCAGTGGGTGTTAGCTCAGGGCCAATCTTCTTCTTCTTCTTCAAAAAAGTACTACCTAAAAGATATAATCACCTAAACACCCCAGAGGCATCTTAAATAGTGTATGCCCAGATAGGAATTTGTCATCTCTCCCTACTCAATAGAGTCCTACACTTAGACCCCAAACCTGGTGTCACTCATGCATTCTTTTTCAATCAATAGCGCCCAACCAGAAAACCTGGGATCCTACATTCATTCCCATTCACATACTATATCTAATCAGACACCATGTCCTACTGGTATTTGGCTCAAAATCAAGTCCTGTTGATTTTATCTTTAAAAAACTTTCCTCTGCCCTTCCCCGTCTCCCCATTTCTACTGCCCTGGTTCAGGCACTCATTTTCCTTGCCTGGTCTCCGCACCTCCATGGTGAGCTTTCTCACTCAGAGAGCTGATCATGTCACTTTCCTGCTCTGATTCAGTGGTCCCCATTGAGATATACTGTCAATTTCTTAGCACCACAAAGCTCTTCTAAACCTGATCTGAGCCTGTGTCTCAAACTGTATCTCTTACTACACTTTTCCCTGGCCCTGTACCCTTCCCCAACCCAAGTTATCCACAGTTTTTCAAAACAAATAGCTTTTCTGCCCTCCTGCTTTTGCTACTCCCTTAGCTTTATCCTACCCTCTTTTCTTTTGGACAAACTCCTCATCTTCCTCCAAGTCTGTTTCTTCAAAATCTCCCCTGACTCACCCAGACACTTAGGCCCTATTTCAGTGATCCTAGGGTACCTTGCCCATAGCCCAGGACAGTATCGATCCCGATATATCATTGTTTTCTTTTCCAATACATATGTTTTTTGAGGATAGGATTTTTTTTTCTACTTTGCATCCCCACAAACTAGATAATGCCCAATGCAGAATAAGGCTCCATTGGTATCTGTCACTGAATGAATAACCGAATGTGAAAGGTTAAGAACCACTGAAAATTTCTTACTCTAAAGCACAATCACTGATTCAGGAGAATTATCCTTTTATAGCTGTTTTGCAGTTCACAAATCACTTTCTAATTCACCTCATTTTAACCACCACCATTGGAAGTGAGGAAAGGCAATTACTATGTCCCCATAATACAGATGGTAAGAGAGGCTCATCAGACATGCTGATTTGTTCAGACTACAGCACGCCCCCTTAAAAGGACTTGACTCCTAAGTCCAGTGCTTCAGCGTTTTGTACAGGTTTTATATAGGCTGCCAAGTGAATGCAGAGGGAAGACAATGGAAACACTCAATCCAAAGTTGCCACTTCTCCAGCTAGCGAAGACCTTGCACTACAATGGGGTCCACAAGTCTCCAAGGCTACAGAGACAGATTAACGTAATCAATAAGGGCGTGGGCTTCAGAGTCAGATGGACTTAGATTCCAATCCTGGCCTCGTCACTTACTGTGAGAACGTGACTAAGTCACTGAACTTCCCCCAAACTACATTCCTCCCCAAAACACGGGATAATACCTACCTCTCAAAATTGCTGTGAGGTCTCAGAAGTATGTAGAACAATTATTCTTTCAACATTTATAGAAGACCTATTAAGTGCCAGTCACTGTTCAGAGGTTAAACCCACAGTTAGTGTTGGATAAATGCTAGCGATTGTCTGGCAGGTCCACATCTTCTCCTCCACTGTATGCACAGGGGTCCAGGCCCCAACTGGCAGGTAGCTATACTCATACCAGCCCCACGAGGAAGGAGCACTGCAGATCAAGAGTGATTACCTTCCAGGAAGGAGGCCTCTTCTCTTTCCCATTGCTACAGAGAGGAAGGTCAGGGTCAAGCTTCCTTGCACCCAGTTTCTGCAAGGACAGTCCAGAAGTAGATGTTAACATGATCACATCTCTCAAATAGCAACCTCCCTTGAAGGACAAGAGGGTCATAGGAGATGAGGATATCCCTTTCATTCAGCGGCCCAAGAGTCAAGTTGGAATGAGTGGGGCTAACTCTGCTGCCTCTTAGAGCAGGGAGCGTCAGTCCAAAGCCAGGGAACGATGGGCTTGAGGTAAGTATGCATGGGGGGTGGGGGTGGGGGGTGTATGGGATCCACCTTGGAAAGTTATTTCTAAGAGTTTGTATAAAAATTTGTGTATGTGCATCTCCTAGAAAGCAGATCCATTATATTTATCAGCTTCTCAAGCATTCGTGTCCCAAAAGATGAACCACTGTTTTAAGATTAGGAAGGAGGAGAAAAGGGAAAGGGTCTTAGTTCTTCCCATTCAGGCAGCCCCTCTGCTGGCCTCGGCTCCAAGTTGCTAAAAACAATGCCCTCTCACATCCACTCCTCACCCTAGTCTGGCCTCCAGCCATGGTACCCCAGAAAACAGACACAGAAGGACCTCGAGGATAAAGGTCTTTATTCAACAAAGTCATCTCGCTTGGTAACAAAAGAACAAGAGGTAACGATTCCCTCAAAAGTCTGGAGCAGTGTCCACCCCTGACAGCAAGAAGCATGGCCCACTGACAACAGCCGCAGCTCAGAGCCCCTGGTGGCCACTCAGAGGTCATAGTTGGGGTTCTTCCGAAGGATAACAAAACCTTCTAAAATGGGGGTGACAGGAAGAAACTCCTCAGTGGCCAATTCTGCCCGCTCCCCGTGGGCCAACAACACTGGGGTTGTGTGTGTCTGGAACCCTGTGATGGTCTTAGGCTTTCCGGCCTGGCCCACCACATCCACTGCCTGTAGGGTAAGAAAATTGAGATGAAGCGACTCCATATGGTAATGTCACAGCAACCCAGTGCCCATACCAGTTTCCAAGAGACAGGTATATGTGCATTCTCCAAGTTCTAAAGTCACCCATCACATAACGACAGGGACACATTCTAAGAAACACGTCGTTATGCCATTTCATTGCTGTGCAAGCATCACAGATAAACAAGATGCAAACATCACTTATACAAACCTAGACGGTATAGTCTACTACACACCTAGGCTCTCAGTACTAATCTTACGGGACCATTGTTGTATACGCGGTCCGTCGTTGACCGAAACATTGTTATACAGCATACGACTGTACAGCCTGAGCCCTTCCCTCCGGCTCAACCTCTCACCTGGCCCACACGGACAGACACTGGCAATGGCCGCAGCTCCTCGTCGAATGTCACCAGCATTCGGGGCTGCATGGCAGCCACCAGCCCATACAGTACATAGTGCGATTTGCCGAGGATGACTGAGGGAAGAACACAGGACAAACATAGTTAGAGGCATCAAGGCAAGTCTGGCCTGAACCTTGGGACCCTACTCCAGCCCTGACTCTTTAAGCCCTCAGTCATGGCTGAACCCACACTCCTCCCCTCATAGACCCTACTACAAGCCAGAGATGCCCCCACCTTATTCTGCCCATGGCCCCTAGACTCGATAATCACTTCTCCCCAGGCCCTCAGAAATAGAAACTGGGCTTAGTTCTTCATCCTCAAAAGAAAATCTCTTTGGGCCAGATCACAAGTGTGGGAGATGAAAGTTTCATGAGGCCCACCACAGGCCCAAAGAACCTCAGGAACCCAGGGTGGTACAGAGCTACCTCAGTCTTGCTCCTAAATTACCAAGGTGGCCCTGGTGGGGGTGGAGACAAGGCACTATGTGCCACCATCTAAGATTCCTGACATGAACTCACTGTTGCGGACATCCAGAAAAGAGACAAGCACAGTGAGCAGCCCAGCCACGGCCACTTGACTCATAAGCTGCCGGTCACTGTGGTAGGGGCAGAGGGTGAGTGTGCCCTTCCCTAAATGTGTCAGGCCCTGAAAAATACAGAGAGAAGTGCAGGTTGGGAGTCACATCTGAGGAGACATCAACGAACCCAGGCACACAGAAATCCCTCAACTCACTTACATCCTCCCTCCAAGCCAAACTCCAGGTCCCCTTCATGTCACATGTCTCCCTAGCATCACCACAGACACTTCCCTTGGCACACTCTAAGGAGAAGAGTTCTACTCTTTACCTGTGCCAAGCGCACCATGAAGAGGTTGTTGGGGTCCTTGGCATGATACTGGGCTAACTGGCGCAGCATCGCAGCCAGACGGGCATTATTGGTCCCTGGAAGTGTTAAGCATTACAGAGGCTTGAAAAGGGGGCCTCGAACCCTCCCCCAAGCTGCTTAGAATCTTTTTCTGACCAATACTCACCACTGCCCACCATGCCCATGGCAAAGATGGAGTTATAGGAAACTTCCGGGTCAGCATCATGAGAGAATTTGCTTAGAGTATCCAGGATGTTGAGTCGTGGATTGGAAACAGAAATTAAAGCCAGTGCTAAAGGCACAGCCCTTCGGAGCGTAGGCTCCCCGTATCTCAGCTGGTGATAACAGAAAATAACAAGGCTATCACAGAGAGCAGGGAAAACAAGCTCAGATACAGGAACAGACTGATGGATAAAAGACGGTTTAATCAAATTTTGTAGAAAAAGCACAGCAGAAAGATCATTTCTCCACTGAGAAAACCCATCAGGAAAGTCTCCTCTGGGGAATCCCAGGCATCAAAACCAGCATATTCCAACCTTCTCCATGCAATACTCACCAGGTGGCCAAAGGTTCGCAGTGCCATCTCTGCACCAATCTCCTCCCCCATAGCAATCAGGGCAATCCCCAGCACAGCCACTCCCTGGAATTGAAGAGGCAGCAGAACCCAGTAAGCTCAGGGACAAAAATTCACCCTTGACTCAAGTTCCCATCTAAGAAGAAAAAGCGGCTCTGGGGGGCATACCCTTACCCCTTGTGTACGGAACCCAGTCTCAGGCTATTTCACACACAGCAATACCCAGAGGGGCTCTAAAACAAACCCACACCCAGCTCCCCTGCTCCCCTCATGCTTATCTTTTCTCAGAGCCTCGCTCAGAGAGTGCCCAACTGCCCACAGAACCTGATGTGCTCCCATGTCAGCAGGGGCTTCCTTCTTGTCCTTGTCCTTCTTCTCCTTCTTGTCTTTGTCTTCCTCCTTCTCCTTGGAATCAAAGTGCTCACTGCAAATGTGGAGCAGTTGTTGCACCTTCAGTACATTCCCGGAGCCTGTGGCAAGGTAGTAAGGGGCAGAGAGGGTGGAAATGAGAAGGCACCAAGGAAAAGCTGACTCCAGGAAGAGAAGCTAAAGAATCTAAAGCAGATCAGAACTGAGAAAGGAGAAACAATCTGAAACATCACCCAAGAGAGAAGTGAGGAGTCACTGGGGAAGCACCAAGACAGACCTGCATAGGCACACACATCCACCAGTGTGTTGGCAAAACTGCGGAATGGCTCTGACACAACCTCCAGCGCGGCCAGGATTGCCTCAATGGCTTCTCCCTTCCCTAGGGGACAGATTCAAGGGGTCAGAGGACACTTGCTGCCATCCAGCACAGCCTGACCCACAAACCTTCCTTGTTGTATCCAGTCACTGTCAGCCTTTTGCCCAAACAGACAGACAACCCCTCACCCAGGTGGTTGAGGCCCAGTCCAAGAGGAAGCCAACGGGCATAAGTGTCCTTGAGCTCAGTCTCTGACTTCTCCATGATGGTCTGAAGGATAGTAGAAGTGACATCTCCATTGCAGGATCCCACTGCTATCATTCCACAGGCTAGAGCTGTCACACCTGCCACCTAAAAATAGGAAAATCATTATTACACAAAGTAAGTTATTAAAAGTTGTTTACCTGTCCTGACTCAAGATAGTCAACTCCTATAGTCAATTGTGACTAGGTAATAGTCCCTTTCTGATGGGAGGTCAAAATAACAATGGCAGCAGGCATTCACTAAACGCTTACTGCACGTCAGCCACTATGCCAACTGCTTTGCATGCTATTAACATTCAATTCACACGAGAACCCCAAGAAACAGGTCCTGCTGTTATTCTTCTTTTACTGATGAGAAAAATGAAGCCTAAAGAGATTGAGTCACAGGTCCAAGATCACATTGCTTGTAAGCAGAGGTGGCAGGATTTGAACTGAAGTCTTTCTGACTAAAATCTACACTAGCCACCATACTGTATTCATCCATCACTGAAGCAACTTGCACAAGTGAGAAAATTTAAGATTGGCCGATGACTAAAACATTGAGTGAGAATCACCCACCCCAACCTGGCTTAAGTTACTCTCCACTCTAGTCTGGTACTTCCTCATGGATCCCAAGGGCTGGAACTCAATATCAAAACGTTAACTCTTTTTTTTTTCCCTATGCTTTATTTATTTATTTTTGGGTGAGGAAGATTGGCTCTGAGCCAACATCTGTTGCCAATCTTCCTCTTTTTTTTTTCTCCCCAAAGCCCCAGTACATAGTGGTATATTCTAGTTGCAGATCATTCTAGCTCTGCTATGTGGGAAGCCACCTCAGCATGGCTTGATGAGCCATGCATAGGTCTGCACCCAGGATCCAAACCAGCGAACCCTGGTCCGCCAAAGCAGAGTGCACAAACTTAACCATTCAGCCACAGGGCCAGCCCCCAAAATGTTAACTCGTTAGCCTCAACAACACCTGAGGCTCAGAATCCCAGTTCCAAGAGATTTTAGTGAAGTGATACACCTCCCCTCCTCTCTCACACACACACTTCTTTTTTCGCTGTTTATCACAGAAAGTGGTAGGACTCAGAGCACCTTCTCTACCTCCCCTAAATGACTAACAGCTCTACTCACCTCCATACTGGACTTTGAATCTCCCATCACAGGCAGCAGCAATGTTAGAACATCTTCGCGATTGGAGCCGGCATAGGCCAGGCCTAGCCTGCAAAAGTCAGGGAGAGGCAGTCCCCAACACACATCCGAGGACAGGACAAGGAAGGAACAAGAAGAGGATTGGTTATTCATTATCGTTTCAACAGACACCACCAAGAGCCAAATACTCAACAGGCAAGGTGGGAGTCCTTGGTAATACAAAGGCGAAGAGGGTCCAGCTCCTGTTTTCCCAGAGCTTACAGGCTGAGCACTGTCAGAAGAAGCAAGAAGCCTCACCCAAAGATGGAACCAAGTCTCATAGTGTTGCTGTTGTGGAGAACATAGTCTGAGAGCAGTGCCAGAGCAGGGTCACACTCATTCCGGACCCCAGAGTTCACGATGCCACAGGCCAGGAGGGCTCCTGACTGCAAAATGCAAAGAGAGTCTTCACTCAGGCTACTCTACCTTCCTCATCACAAAGGATGCAACATGGGCCGCGGTGCAGCAACCACCTTATCTAGAGTTAAAAATCGAGTAGATCTTACCAGTGAAAGGGAAGCCCCACATGCCCCAGAACATAAGACGGGGCTGTCCCCATTAATGGGCTGTGCTCAGACCAACCTTAATGTAGTCCTCAGAGGAGTACAGGTACTTGTCAATCTGGGTGAGACCACCATCCACGTCCCATAGCAGAATCATGCCAAGGGATGCAGCTGCACTCAACATTCCTATACCAAGGAAAAATGTATCAGTCTTAAAGTGGCCCTATCCTGAGAAAACTGTTACAAAGAGCTCTCTAAGGAATTGCCTTGGGGATCCCTTGTCAGGTAACATATGAACCTAGGAGGACAACAAGAGTGACCAAAGCAACATAAAGTAAGAATGGAAGTATACCATGGTCTTTGTTCTTGTAAAGCCATTTGTTGCCATCATCAGTCAGCAGCTTGTCCTGGCCAAAGGCCGCATTCACGAAGCCATTCACAAAAGAAGAGGCCAGGTTCATGCGAGCAGAGTCCACTTGAGAGCCACTGCCCCCAAACCCTGCACAAGAGGGAGAGAAAAGGAAAGGAAACTTTAGAGCAGGGAAGGAAAGCAACACAGCACAGCAGCTGGTTTCTGGTTCCGAGTTGGCCCTTTAGGATCCCCTATCTATGCCCCCAACAGTGAGCTGGAGAAAAGGTATGTGGGAATTCTGAGCTCTACAGGATAAGCACGTTGGGCCAAGCTATCATTCCCAATACAAGGGGCATAATCAACCATCTTCCAGTCCCCACACACAGGGAGATGGCTACTCACTGTTGTTCTCTAGATGGGTTTTATAGATGT
Source organism: Equus quagga (assembly GCF_021613505.1). NCBI lineage: Eukaryota > Metazoa > Chordata > Mammalia > Perissodactyla > Equidae > Equus > Equus quagga. Next base: position 37,416,748 of record NC_060270.1, read on the forward strand.
CATCAGGCACCTTGGGCTCCATGATGTCCAGCTGAAGAGAAGTCAGAGGGTCACAATTGCTCCCCTAGTCCTTCCCTAGAGTCCCTTCTGCTACCCCACTGGATGGCAATTCTAACCAAGGAGAGTCTAGTCAGAGGTACAGTCAGCAAGGTGTATTACCAGGGAGAATCACAACCAAAAAAGCCTCGATGGAAAAGGGCAGAGTCTCACCTCCCGAGCTAACGCCAAGAAGTTGCTGTTGAGCTGCACATTGGACATGATCTCTGTCAGGTCCTCATATTCCTCCACATCCTCACTCAGCTCCAGAAACACCCCATGGCGGCCTAGCATAAAAGCCATCTGCTTCTGTACTACCCTGTGGGAGAGAGCCATCACATCTGCTCAACCCCTAGCCACGAAGGGCACAGAAAAGCCCCTCAAGACCTAAGCAGAAACTACAAGTCTTGGCTCGTCATGCAAATGCCCCATCCATGAACTTAGCTCTTCCTCTTCCAACTTCTTCCCTACATACACATCCTTGCAAGAGGTGAAGATGTCTTCTACCAGCTCCATGTCATTGAGCATCAATGCCAATCTCAGAGCTTCAGGGAAGCGACTGAACTTTCGGAACACACCCAAGGCACAACGCAGTAGGGCAGAGTTCTCAGGCTCAGGCACATAATTCACACAACTACAAAAGTAAAAATAATAAAGGAATCAGAAAGTTCCAGATGTCCATTTACCCCATTTAATTCACTTACCCAAATTAAATAGTGAATGCCTACTATATACCAAGCATTATGCTAGATGCTGGACTACTAAGGAGACAAGAAGTCTCTGTCCTCAAGAAGCTCAGAAACATCACCAAATTAACAACAGTTTGATGCTACTTGTGAAACAGATGCTCAAGGAGAACAGAGGAGGCACAATTGAGAGAGAAGTGCTGGGGAAGACAAGCCTGACACTATTCCCTAGCATGCTCACTCACCTGGTGAGATACAGGCAGACTTTTGCATATGCATTCTCGTCAATGTCTTTCTCCAGCATATCTACCTGCTCAATTTCCATGAGCAGGTCACAGGCCTCATGCTCTGCATTGTGGGCCATGTTGTAGGGGACAATCTCCTTTACCAGCGTCAGTAGTGGCTCCCGCTGTGCCTTCTCTGCATCATCCAGCTCCTGCCACTCCTTAGCCACTTCTCCTGCCAGATGCCTGCGGATAGGCCCAGACCATTAGGGGAGCACAGCTTCATAGGAAGCACTTCCCTGAGTCAAGGAATTCAGGGTCTGGGAAACTCAATACACCAATACTCCGAGAGAGAGAGTACTCCAAGATAGAACTCAAAAGTATGCCTCAGAACCCCCATCATATTCCCAAGAAGAAAAAGTCTTACCTGACATACTCGTGACCCCATGATGCCAATTCCTCCTGGGAGCCCACTAGTCGATACTTGAGGCACTCACGCTCCCCACTCATAGTCATGGCCAAAACAGAGATGATGTCAGCAGCAAAACGCTAGAAGGAAATAAGTCTTTTGAAGTCAAATCCAGGGTAAGAGGAGTGTTACACTATAGAATCAAGATCACTGTCACTATTCCCAAAATTAAGCGTTAACCATATATCAGCCTCTGTTCTAGAAATTTAAACATGTTATCTAAACTAAGCCTCACAATAACCCTAACATTAGTGTTGCTATCTCCCTTTTCAACCAAAATGGCTAAAGAGTGGTAAGAAAGGGAGAGTGGAGAAAAATAGAGACTATGAATTTTATTCTAATCACAACAATAAACTATTAAAACTTTTTTTTTTAAGATTTTATTTTTCCTTTTTCGCCCCAAAGCCCCGCAGTGCATAGTTGTGTGTTTTTAGTTGTGGCATGTGGGACACCGCCTCAGCATGGCCTGATGAGCGGTGCCATGTCAGCACCCAGGATCCGAATGGCGAAACCCTGGGCTGCCACAGTGGAGCGCGCAAACTTAACCACTCAGCCACGGGGTCGGCCCCTATTAAAACATTTTAAGCAGAAAAGATGCACCATCTAGAAAGATCACTATGGCTGCTGTATGAGAGACAAACTATGCAGGGAGGGGGTCAAGGACAAAAAGAAGAAGGCCAGTTAGGGTCTGCTGCAGTAATCTAGGTGAGAACTGAAGATGTCCTGCATTAGGGCTGTACTAACAGGCAGAGAACTTATTGAACTGGGAGTATATTTTAGAGATAAAACAAATGAATGTACACGGGATATGAGGAAAGAGAAAAATTAAAGTTCACAGTAAATTAATAACAGATCACAATACTGAAATCCCAAGGTCATCATAAATGACAGAAACATGTCTTCTGAGAAGGCGATCCTCCTGTCAGCTCTCATGTGAGTATTTTGACTGTGATGAGCTCTATTCAACTAGTTCAGATCTCAAGACTATCAGCTTCCTCTAATTCACCATGAGCTCCACGGTCTAGACGAACTAGGCCTCCACCAGCTTCTGAAATACTTTTACCTTATTCTCCCCAGGGGCCATGTTCTCATAGATTTCCTTCAGTTTGCCATAGTGTGGACGCAGAAATTTGAGAGGCTTGGGCACTGAAGTCATGGAAGTTGTAGAAGAACGAATCTGCCTCCGAAGTTCCTCCAAGGCTGGTCGGTACAGGGATGTGTCCTTCTCCTGATCAGAGGATGTTACAGCTCAGACAAAAAGGAGTCATATCCCTCAAGTGATAACACACAGGTGTTTAACTAACAACTCCCCTAGGAAAGTAACTCTGTCTTATTCGTCTGTGATTCCCCAAACTCCCTGCACACTGCCTGGCACAAAAACCAAGGAATTGCTTCTCCCAAGAGAAAAAGCTACAAAATCTTTCAAATATCCTTTGTTACTCTCCTCCCTCACAACATGGTCATAACACTGATCCTAAAATACAGTCCCATCTTTCCCTATACCTCACGTAGGAGTTGTTGCCCCCAAATGGCATAAAGCAAACAAATGGGAAAGACCCAAAATATGCACCCGTTCATGTTAACACCACGACTCACCCCTAGTCGTTCCACGAGCATCTCCAGTTCATCCTGAAGTTGTTTGTCCTCCTCAGACTGACGGGTTGGAAGAAGCAGCTCATCAAGAGAAGGAATCCCAAACACATCCTCCTCCCGTCCACCCTGGGGCAGGTGGAGAGTGAGCCTGCCTCCTCAGGACGGCCCAGATGGACAAGGAAATAGAGCGGGAACGGGAAGCCCTGCGGGGAAGGCAGCCTGGCTTCTGGGCCAGGCTCTGCTTGAATGCCGGTCTAAAAAATGGGGGTGACAATGACCCGCCCGGGCCCACCTCACCAGGCGGTGGTGAGGGCTGGTGGGGACGGCGGAGATGACAGTGCAGAATGGAGGATGAGGGGCAGGGTGGTGGGGTGCCGGGCGCCCCGAGGGTTGCCCCAGCCGCCCCCACCCGGGCCCGGCGGGGTCGTTGGGAGTCGAGCTCGAGGCCTGCGGAACCGCCGTGACTCAGCCCGCGGCCTCCTCCGCCGGCTCCCGGGGCCGCGCCTCACCAGCTCCTGCTCTTTGTCTTTGTCCCCGGCATCCCTCCGCTCCTTCCCACTCGACTTCTCGTCCGCGCCGCCGGGGGACGTCGCTGGGGCCTGCTGGGGCAGCAGCGGAGCCTTGTCCCGACCGCCCTCCTCCATCTCCGCCGCCACTGCCGGCCGGCTGCGCGCGCACAGCCAGTACCGCCCCGTTTCCCAGATGGCCTCGCGCGCACCGCCCACCGCGCCCCTCCTTCTCCAGAGCCCGCCTGCGACCGGAAACGCCGCGACGACCCACCTACCCATGTAGTCTGGGAGTCCCAGCCCTCCGACCCCGCCCCCGGAAGCCGTTTGAAAACTACAACTCCCAGCTTCCCGCGCGTCATAGGTACCGCCCCGGCTCGGACCAGGGGTTTGCTTAAGGCTACCTGACTGTGCAGTCTGGGGTTTAAGTGCTCTCGCTGCTGTAGAAGATAAACTGTTGGCGAACCGAGAGCCAGCCCACGGATCTCCTCATAACAGTGTGCATAGTACCCACAGTGACACCCAGTTGGCTGCGTGGTGAAACAAACGGACCAGATTCTTGAATCCGGGAGATTTGATGGCCATATGTATGACGTCTGTGGAATTTATGCCTAGCCCCACACCACTGTGGATATTAACCTCATAACATTTCCCCCCGGTTGAAGGAGAGTACTCTAATATTACTGTGAGGATGTGGCTACCATCTTAAATCCATCTGCGGAGCCAGGTGGAGTAGAAATGAATAAATAAATAAGTCCTATGCTCTGACGGTAAATTCTGGAGCTAAAAACCAAAGAAGACAGTCTTTGCCCTCAGTCTGTCTTTTGGTCTTCCTCTCCCTGTTATGATTAGAAGGGGTGTGACTGACACTCTTTCTGTCACGGCTGATTTTAAATGATATAGCATATTGTTCTCACAACCTTTTGAGTTTGGTAGGGTTGTGTCCGTTTTACAGAGGACATTATATGGTAAGTAGTAGACTCAAGATTTGAACCCTGATCTTTCAAGCTTCTGAGCTCTTGACTGTTTCCGGCAAACCTCAAAGTTCCTCCTTCAGTTTGCGCTATGTGTATGTATCTAGAAGGTGAAAAAAGAGTAAATAACTCTTCTCCCCTTCATCTGGCGGGAACCCTCACCATTTGGCCTGGAGTCTCATTTTATGGGTTCTGAGGCATTAAAGATGCAGAAAGTGTTTGTTAAAAAAAAAAAAACTGCCTAGCACAGCACAGTTAGCACTGAATGACCATTGGCTAAATATTTGTATAAATACAGATGTAAAGATCTGAAGCCCATTTTAAAACCTGTCGCTCTTTTCCACTCAGTGCTTGGATTTTGAGGATGACCTTCCATTTCTGTCACCAATGATTCCTCAAGCCCTGGTCTGCTGACAGAAATTGGTCAGTCCATAGCTGTTCTGCCTATTCCGTCTCTGGCTTCAAGATGTCCATGCATTGCCATGCTTTCTTCAGTCATCTTAGACATATTTCTCCTAAATCTCTCCTTTTTCCATGACTTCCTTCTGTCACGTCTCAGATTTTGTCTTTTATACCAGTCATATCCCAACCAGCACTTTAGAGGAGTTGGGGTGATGTTGCGGCATAAAGCACAGGCTGCTATCAGCTGGTGACTCCAGATGAAGAATATATGAATGTTTGTTTCATGTTTCAATTATGTTTCAACTTTTTTGTAGGTTTGAAATGTTTCAAAATAAAAAGTTGAGGGTGGGTGGGAGAACATAAGCTTTAGAGAACAAACAGACCTGGTGTTGAAAAGCAAATTCTGCCCTTCACCAGCTGTAATACTTGGGCAAGCTTCCTAACCTCTCTCAGCTTGGTTTCTTCCTCTGTGAAATGTGGGTAATAAAGTATCTCCCTTGTAAGTTTTTATGAGAACGAAATAAGACAATGTATATAAAGTGCCTAGCAAGGTGCCTGGCAACTGGTGAGGAGGCAGTTGTCATTTTCCCACTACCTCCGATCTGCAGGGCTGAGGTGAACATTCTTGTCGCCTGCCCCCCACCTCCAAGCACTCAAGCCCCAAGCCTCTTCAGCCAAATGCAAATGTCTGGCAGTTATTTTCAAGGCCCCATGATAACAGTGATGTCCTGCCTCAAGCTTTATTTCAGTCAAATTGCCCTCCCAGAAACAGTCCTTTTACCATTTGGCCAAACTCCCAGCCTTGTGGCCAAATTGCTCTCCAATCAGGGGGCAGCCCATCACCTGTCCCTTCTACCACCTTCCTTCAAATCACATCCACAAGCCAGCTATGCTGCCCCCAAACTCATAGCCTGAGCTATAGAGCCTCACATCTCACGGATGGCTCTACTCATCTGAGAGCCATTCGACCCAAAGCATCACTTACATAACACCAGAAGTGCTCCTGGCAGGACACAGCATCGCACTGTTTCCACTGGGTTGCTACTTTCTTTGTGTGATATTTTTCAAACAGTCAGATTGTACTGTGGCCCTTACTGTTCATTCCAAGGACTGACAGCAGATGTTGCAATCCCCTCTTTTTCATATCCACTCTTACAACTTCTCTTCTCCAGACCCTCACCTCTCATTAGGCCCTTTCACCTCCCTCTTCTGATTATCCTAAACATTTCACATTTCTGAACAGGCCCTGCCCCTTTGAGCTGATTAGCCTTTTCACACTGCTATTCTTTCTGTATAGAATGCCCTTCGCTGTTTTCAGCTAGCAGATTCTATCCTCTGTACTCCAAACTCAAAATTGCCTGTCTAGGAGGTCTTTCCTGTTCTACCCTTCAAGTTAGTCATTTCTTCCCTGTGCTCCTGTCATGCTTGGTACCTACGTCTCCCTCCCTAGACTCTGAGCTCTTGGAGAACAGGAATTGTGTCTTATTCATCTTTGTGCCTCTAGCATCCAAACTAATGCCCCGTTTCTGGTAGGCCTTGACAAATATTTGTTGAAAGAATGAATGATTGGCTTTGCATTCATCTTCAGGTCATCTTTGTATAAAATAATGGCCCACTGACGCTGGCCCAGTGGCACAGCAGTTAAGTTTTCATGTTCTGCTTCGGCAGTCTAGGGTTCGCCAGTTCAGATCCTGGGTGCGGACCTATGCACTGCTTGTCAAGCCATGCTGTAGCAGGCATCCCACATATAAAGTAGAGGAAGATGGGCATAGATGTTAGCTCAGGACCAATCTTCCTCAGCAAATAAAAAAAAAAAAAGAGGAGGATTGGTTGCAGGTGTTAGCTCAGGGCTAATCTTCCTCAAAAAAAAATAATAATGATGGCCAACTTGGGACTCTCTTTGGAGCCCAGAGCTGGGCATTGGGAAACTTGGGATTCTCCATTTGTGAATCATGATAGGTCTGCTGAAACTGTGCTTATTTTATGGATTATTCTCTCCCACTTGAGATTTCCAGAGTGCTTCCAAGTGTAAAATCACATTGTTTGGTATATGTTACCTTATTGTGCATTGGAATTAGTCTGACTTCCCAATGGGACAGTGTTAGGGTATGGCCCAGCACCTTACCAATAACTGCTCTCATGTGTCCACCCAGGAGCACCATCTTTTATTTCCCCTTCTGCCTTAAAAGACCAGACCATATCACAAATGTGTATTTATCAGCTTGGCAGGGCTACTAAGGGTGAAGTCTACATCTGTCACCTGATGTTCACCTTGCCTTGCCTCTGGAACCAAGCACCTGCAGAGTGCTCAACAAACAGGTGCTGCCTGGCTTAATTTGAGCTCAACATGTGCTTAGGTTTCCTGCATCTGCCTGGTTGTCACAGGAGCCTGGCCCAGGGGAGCTGGGTGGCAGTGAAATGCACCTGCTGGTGATGGTCTCACTTGGAAGCATGATGAAGCCCAGAAGACAGATGTCTATGCTTGAGTCTAAACTCTAGAAGACTAAATGGTGGTGATTTAGAGCATCTGAGTTCCAAATCTGAGGATCTGAGTTCCAAACCTGACTTTAATGCAATCTGTCTTGAAGTTATGTAATCTTTTCCCTTAGTTTCTCCACTTGTAAAATAGAGACAATGATAGAACCTCTTTGTAAGTTGTTGTGGGAATTTAATGAGATGATGTTTTTAAAGTGCTCAGCACAGGCTTAAACAAATAGGGACTTGGTAAATGAGAGCTGCTAATTATTATTAGACACTTTAACCCTTTTGCAAATATGGAGTTGTTTGTTTGTTTGTTTTTTGAGGAAGATTAGCCCTAAGCTAACATCTGTCACTAATCCTCCTCTTTCTGCTCAGGACAATAGGCCCTGAGCTAACATCCGTGCCCATCTTCCTCTACTTTATATATGGGATGCCTGCCGCAACATGGCTTGACAAGCAGTATATAGCTTTGCACCCAGGATCCAGGCTGGTGAACCCCAGGCCACCGGGGTAGAGTGTGCGAAATACCACGGGGCCAGCCCACAAATATTGAGTGTTTTTTTTCAGATTGACCCTGAGATAACATCTGTTGCCAATCTTTTGTTTTTTTCTCTTCTTCTTCCCAGAGCCCCCTAGTACATAGTTGTATATTCTAGTTGTAGGTCCTTTTAGTTCTGCTATGTTGGATGCCACCTCAGCATGGCTTGATGAGCAGTGCTAGGTCCGCACCCAGGATCTGGACTGGTGAAACCCTGAGCCACCAAAGTAGAGCACACAAACTTAACCACTCAGCCACAGGCCAGCCCCAAATACCACATTTTAATGTCACAATGGCCAGCTAGTAAGCATCCTAAGCTGGCCTCTGAAACCAGGAGTCAAGGGAAGCAAGGCTTTATGCTGCCAAGCCTCTCTCCTCAGTCATTACACTCTCTGACATTACAAATTTCATCCTCTGTGCAACACCCAAACTTCACAAGTAATTTCTTAATATTTCTATGGGTTCTGGAACTTGCTAAGCCCATGAATTCACTTCTTAAAACAGTAAAGCTGATCTGGTCCTCAGAGATCATCTCATCCAACCCACTTATTTTACGGACTGCTAAGGATACTGAAACCTACAGAGGGGCTGAGCCAGGCCTAGTATCACACAGCTAGTGGGTGGCAGAGTGGAGCCAGAGCCAGGTTTCCAGATGTGATGGCCCTCCTCTTTCCAATACGCCTTGCCATCCCTCCTGGAGTTGTGCTCTCAGAAGCTCAAGCCATGCTTTCCCTTGGTCACAGAGTTTCCGAGGCCACTTTGTTCCTTTCTGAGTAGCCAGCTGTTTCCTTCCCTTGGTGAGCAGCCAGCACCTCCAAGTAACTTGAAAGGGGCCCACATATAGCTCTTTATAGGAAGAGTCTGGTGCTGGGATAGGATACAGACTGTGGGACACATGCTGATGCCATGGCCCATGGACCAGGGACCCCAGCAGCAATCACTGCCAAAGCTTCACTCTTACCCTCCAAACTTAACAAACCCTCCCTACTTACACCTTGGGGAACACTGAGTTTTCAAGAGAATTGAGACTGGACTCTTTCCACTGTTTTGCTCTGGTTCTCATTTTACAATAAAGAAACTGAGGCTCATGGAGGTTAGGGGGTAGGCTCAAGCTCATACAGCTATCAGAGCTTCCATTTCAATCCAGGTCTCCTTGGCTGCAAGTGGTTAGAGTTAGATCTGTAAAATGGAAACTGGAGCACTTATGAAGTATGTTGCTCTGAGGATTGGATGAGCTCATGAAAGTGAAAGTGCCAACAGGAAAGGGGTCACCTGAGGGAAGGAATCATCTTATTCATCTTTGCATCACCCGTGCCTGGCACATTGTTAGGAATCAATACACTTTAAAAAAAAATCTATGAATGTATACATTAATAAATGAATGAATAAAGAAATGAGCCACCTAGCAGAGGCGCCTGGAACACAAGAGGTATTCAGAAAATGCCCCTTTTCCCTCCCTCGCTCTGGAGGGTGGCAGCCATATCTACAGTCTCTGCGCCTGGCACGTTGGAGGCCTTGATGAGTGTGAGGAGGGATGAGTGACTCTCAGGAGCACTGAGCCTTTGAGGCCATGTGGAAATGCATGTCTTTCCAGCCACAAGCAGAGGCCGGTGCTCTGAGCTCCAGGGAGTGGCGTGCTACCTTGGCCAGGGCTTCCCTCCAGTGCAGGGTAAGGGCCACCCATCTTCCAAGCCGACCCTGGCCTGGTAGTTACCCAAACTCAGTGTCAGGCCTGGCTGCATGCACCTGACTGCATGTGGAGGGCAGTAGCAAATCTTTCCAGCTGTGGAACAGCTGGCTATGGGAATACAGCCACCACAGAGCAGAGGATAGACTGTCCAGCCTGACTCAACCCCGTTCCGTTCCTCCATCTTGTCCTCTTAGGGCTTCAAATTTCAGTCCCCTGTGTCTGGTGAGTGGGTAAATGAGTGTCTAGAAGAGGGCTTGGCATTCAGTAGGTGCTGAATAAATACTGGTGGAATGAGTAAATGAATAAATGAAAACAGGACTGAAGGAAGAGACAGGCTGACTGATGCGTGTCTATTTATTGGCACAGGGTCCTACAGGGCCAAGACCACTCCCTCCCCACCCTCTTCCCTGTAAAAATAAACTCTGTCCTTCCCTCTCCCTGCTGTACTTTCCTGTTTGGTCCAGGGAGGATCAGTCACCCCCTAAGACTTGCACCCCAGGACACAGGAACTAGCATCCCCTACACGTACACACTTCCCCTCTGAGCCCAGGGAAACTGGGAGGCAGCAGGAAGGCTTGGGAAGGCCCTCAGACTTCCACTAAGAGCTGAGCACAGGTGGTCTGTCATGAGGGTTGGCAGCAGTGTTGGAAGCAGCAGCATGAGGAACATGGGGTGGGGGCAGCCCCTGAGGGTGGGGCTGAAAGGAGCTGAGTCCACTCCTAAGTGAGCACTGAGTGAGCCTCAGGGAGAAGTGTGGGAGGCACACCACCCAGGCCCTGCCTGATCAGAGTATGGCAGGCACAGCAGGCCCTATGGCCACCAAGCTGAGGGAGCTTGGAACCAGAGGAGGCGGACTCATTCCTGTGGGAGCTGGGGCCCCCTACCCAGGCCTCCTCCAGGCAGGGTGACATGCAAAGATGTCACAGTGAATGGTGGGGGCTCTGCTGGAGGCAGGGGTACCTTCAAAGCAGAGGCACGATGTGGTGGTTGAGGAGGGACTGGGACTCATGTCACCTGTGGTGTGGAGGGGCTGGACCCAGCCCGGCTGGCATTTGCCTTCTCCAAACCCTGGAGCAAACAGCCTTGCTGGGCGAGCTGCCCCAGGCCCTGGCAACAGCCAGCCATTTCTCCCTGGACCCAGGTCTACCACACCTCACACAGCTGCCCTGGGTTCATGGGGGAGCCGACAGGGCAGCCGAAGTGCCGCAGGAAGTCACGGGAGTTGGAGAGAGTGCCCAGCACACGGAAGCGGGCAGGGCTGTGGGGATCGGTCACCAGCCCCTCGTGAGAGCTCTCGGGTGTGCGGACCGAGCACCACACCTGCAGGCCAGGACAGACACGGGGACATACGGTGTCTAATGCAGGCAGAGCCACAGTCTTGGCTGCAGTAGAGCCATCCCAGGGACACAAACCACTACTGCCCCAGCCCCTCAGCTCAGGAAGCCTCAGGGACACAGGAGGGGGCTCAGCCAGCATCTCAGCCCCATCCCCTTGCTATCAGCACCAAGGAAGGGGAATGCACCCTCCCTCCCAAATTCCTTGAAGGCCTTTCAAAGCTGCTCTGGAAATTGAGTTGCCCAGGATGGACATGTCTGAGGGGAGGAAGCCCAGCCTCCAGAGGTGGCCTGCTGTAGGGCAAAGGACCTAGAGGAGACCCTGCCTGAGTCACACTCTGCCACTTACTTTATTCCTGGGTAGCCCTGGACGAGCCACTTTGTCCCTGAGCTTTAGTTTCCTCCTCCACAGCCACCTCACAGGAACAGCATGAGGATCAATCCTGTCCCCCACCCCCTGCCCCCTCAAGCAGGGCAGCCCTGCCCTCTGAGATCTGCAAAAGCCTCCTGAAGAGTTCTCCCTCAGGCCTCCTCACACGCTTCCATGGCCCCAGCCGAGAGGCTCCGGGCATGAGGCCTTCCCAGACCACAATCCAAATCCCATCTTTGGCCCCATGGCCCAGTCCCTTTCCTGCATGCCCCAAGACTTCTAATGACACGCCCAGGAGGGACTGGGAGAGTGGCAGACGCTGGGCCTCCCAGGAGGGCAATACCTGGGCAAATCCCACAAAGAAGAGCTGGTGGTTGGTGAGCCCCACAGCTGGCAGCTGCTGCTCCTCCCCGTGCTTTCTCAGCCACGCTTTGTAAGCCTGGGGTTGGACACGGGGCGGCAAGTCCATCAGGGCCTGCCCACCATCTCCACCCAGCACCCTTCTCCCCCAGGGTAGGTGGGCCTCAGCCACTGGAGGGCTGGCTGGGCCACTCACATTGTAGGCAGCCTTAAGCCCCCCGTTGTCAGCGATGTTTTCCCCCAGTGTCTGGCGGCCATTGAGCTTCTCCCCATTGACCTGGTACTGGCTGTACTGCTCCTCCATGCAGGCTGTGTGATTCCGGAAGGCTGCCAGAGACTCATTCTGCCACCATGGCCGCAGGTTCCCTTCCTTGTCATACTCGCGCCCTGAGGAAAACTAAACTTTGCACCCCATGGAGACCAGAGCTCAACCCTTGGAGGCAGGAGCACCCCTCCCAGCCCTAGTTCACAGACTCCAGGGTCCCTGGGGCCTGCTCCCAACATCTCAAGGCCCTGCAGGAACCACTGGGAATTCTAAGCTGGGGGGACAACTCCATGAGCCTCTACCTTGGTCATCAAAGGCATGTGTCAACTCGTGGCCCATCACCACACCGATGCCACCAAAGTTCAGAGCCCTGGTAAGTGAGGAATGCTGAGTGAGGACATGGAGAGGGGGCTTGCAGATCTTACTTCCAGCCCTGCCCCCAGCTCACCCGCAGGCCCAGGCCCCAGCACCCAGCCCCTCCTGCCTCAGACACACTTGGGGTGGTTACGGGCGTAGAAGGGGGCCTGCAGGATGCCGGCAGGGAAGACAATTTCATTCTTGGTTGGAAGGTAGTAGGCATTCACTGTCTGGGGGGTCATGCTCCACCTGGGGGAAGAGGGAGAGGCTGAGCCTCCTGACCCCCCGATGCCCCTCGCAGCCCAGCAGTCCTGACCTACCTCCTGCAAGGACATTGTGCCTCTGGTTTGGGATGAGTCTTGCGATTCCCTTCCCCCAGCCCTGGAAACCTCCCCCACCTCTCCTGCTGCCCCCATGTGTCTGCGGCCCCCATGCTCACTGGTCCCGGCTGGGAGGCTTGCGGAGCTGGTCAGCCATCACTTTAGCAGAGAAGTTGTACAGATTCAACATGTTCTGGAAGAAGGAATCTTCAGAGACTTCATACTATGAGAATGGCAGGAAGTAGGAAGCAAGTGAGAAAACACATTGGAGAAGATAATAGTCCCAGTTTGGCTACCAATTAGCACCTCTCTGAGCCTCAGTTTCCTCAAGTGTAAAATGGGAGTAAAATATCTAGTGAATAATAATTGCCAACATTTAAAGAGCACCTGTGGACCTATGTAAAATAGCACCCCCATTTTACAGATGAAGAAACTGAGCCCCAGCGAGGGTATATAACTTGTCCAAGGTTACACGGTTAGGTAAGGGTAGGAACAGGATCTGACTCAGGTTTGACTACAAATCCCTGCCTGTTAACACTGCATTCTACTGCTGTCTGGTCTGCAGCCTGGCACAGAGCCAGCACTTGAGCAACGTTGGTTGCCTGCACTTGCCCCTGAAAGGATCCAATGAGCACCTCCTTCTCTTCCAGGGCTCGAGCCCTGATTACTGAGCCCAGAGAATAGTGTCCCCACCCGGGGCTGAAGCTCAGGCCTGGTGAGCAGAGGTACTCACCCCATCATAAACATCATCCAGCTCTTTGGGTTCCAGGATGAAGTCTGGGAAACCAATCATGTCATAGATGGCTTCTGCCTGAAAAGACCAGGTTAAGGGTTTCCCTCCCCAGGCTCCCAAAAAACCTGTATCCTCCATCCCCACCTCCAGATGGCGCCCCAACCCTGGCCACGGCTTACTTTCTCCTTGGCCGCCTGGCGGGTCTTCTCATCCATCCAAACCAGCTGTCCCAGGGCATCCTCAAAGGCCGTCCGGATCTCGCTGATCATCCCCTCTGCCTGGGAGGGACCGGGGCACAAGTCGGCCTCCTACTCCCATTAACGCATCCTTTCTCCCCGTCTACCCTAGTGCCCCATCCCTCTCCTTCCAGGGGAACATGTGGGAGTGCCCAGACTCCTGAACTAGGCTGAGCATCTGAGGAGGATGAGAAGGAAACACGATTTGTGAAGGTACTGCGATTGTGGTTGGCTTTTCTTCTAATTAACCAAAATTTTAATTGGCAATAAGTTAACTGAACTTACTAAATTATAATTTAATATACATGTTGATTTTTATATGTTTGTGAAAGGAAGGCATCAATAGCAGAAAATTTGGAAAATTGAGAAGAGTTGAAGTAAATAGACCACTTATAATCCTATCACTCAGAGATAACTCCTTTTAACATTTTGATTTTCTGCTTCTAGTGTCTTTTCTTGCCCAGATAGACATATATAATACGGAATTATGTTGTACAACATAAATTTATTTTACAACCTACTTTTTTGAATTTAATGATCATCAGTTTTAAGGCTGCCTCATAATCCATCCTAACCACAATTTATTTTTCCAGTCCTCTATGATTGGACACTTAAAGTGTTTTCATTTTCCCCTATTATAAACAACACTGCCATAAACATCCTTGTAAGTAGTACTTTAAGTACATTCATTATCATCTCCTAATAAACAAATAAATATTATTTTTCTAATCATATAGGTAACACAAACTCATTGTAGAAAATTTGGAAAATACAGAAAACTTTAAAGGACCAAAAGAATCCCTCTTAATCACACCACCCAAAGTAATCACTGTTAATTTGTTGATGAATTTCTTTCCAGTTTTTTTTTTTCCTATATATATGCACCCAATATGAACAGTGAATTTTAACTAAAACAAGAGGTGGTGTCGGAAGAACCTCGTGGACTCACAATTTCCTTGCTTTGCCGGTCAAACGTGGCCTTCACAAAGAGGGAGCCCAAAGCGAAGCCAAGGGCGTCATCCGTGTTGGAGACGCAGGTCTGCCACCTTGGCATGCAGGACTGTAAGGGACAAAGAGTCAGGCCTCACAGAGATAGCTTTGTCCTCCAGTCTGAGGGCCTTTCTCTGTCTCTGGGACCAGCCCCTCTCAGCTCTGGACATAGCAGGCCTGGGTTTTGGGTGCCATCTCTCCCTCAGACTCCAGGGAAAACAAAAGCAAATATCACAAAGTTTGCCAACTCCAGCAGTGAAACCTCAGGAGGAACACGTGTGCTGTCCACTCTGTTCTCAGCACTCTCCTCCTCTTAAGTTTCTAAGAGGCCCATTGGGGGCCAGACATTTCTTTGCTCAGCTCCATTTCTTGGTCTTATATCCAGTCAGTCTCCTGTGCCAGAAACCTGGGAATCACCAGGTTCCTCCACCTCCTACTTTTCTTAACCATCTCGCCTGTCCACCCCATTGCCACTTGTCTGCCCTACAACCCTCTCATCTTGCCTGAAGATTGCAGTGGCCTCCTAACTAGACACTCTGACTCCACATTCTCATCCCCTCCTCTGACATTCCCCACCATCTTCCATTTAGCTCCCAGAAAGATGATCTAATACATAAATCTAACAAGGTTACTCCTCTGCTTAAAACCATCCCATGGTTCCCCATTCCTGAAAGAATCAAGGCCAGACTTCTCAGCATTCAGGTCCCTTCATGGACTGCCCCAGGCCCACCTCACCACCCCCAGCCTCTCGGTGCCCTGTTCTCAAGCTCATACCAGACCACATGCAAACCCACCATGCTCCTTCTGGCCTCTGGGAATTTGCACATCCTATTCCTTCTGCCTGGAATGCCCTTCTCCCTTGCTTTCTTGGTGAACTCAATCTTCAAATGTCACCTCTTCAGAGAAGCCTTTCCTAAAGCCCCCCATCCCTCCAGGTAGAATGTGCTGTTCCCACCTCTGTCCTATAGCACAAAGAAGGTCTTTCACTCAATATGAGCACTTATCACCCCAAAATATAATGTTTGTTTACATGTCCACTTCCCTACTTAACGGGGCATCTTGAAACTAAGAACTGCATTTATTCATCTTCTTCTTCACCATTACCACCAAAGCTGAGTACCTATACACAGCATGCACTGGATAGATGCTTTCTTACATTAACTCAGTTAGTCCTCATGACAACTCTGAAAGATATTCCTGTTTTACAGACCAGGAAAGGAGAGTCAGAGAGGCTGGCAGACATGCCCAAGGTCCCATAAACTAAAAAAATGGAGGTGTTGGGATTGGAACCCAAGTCAGCTTGACTCCTAATCCTGGGCTCTATACTAAACTCAGAGGCAAATGGTCCTGACACACAGTAGGTATGAAGCATTAGCTAGACTGGATCGGAAGATGGGGGCGGAATCAGAAAGCCTACCTTCTTGGTGCCATAGAGGGTCTCCAGCAGCTTCTCTTGCGCAGACTCAAAGCGGCGGTCCAGGCTCGAGGTTGTCTTCTGCACCAGGTTCCAGATCAGGTAGTTATTCAGGACGCTGGCATCCAGACCAGAATGTAAGGCAACAGCAGGTGGGGTACCACTTCCACGCCAAACCAGCTCTACCAATGTGCAGGCAGCAGGAGTCCCGAGAGGCATATGTGGGAGCTATCCCAGAACCCCTCTCTCTCCCCCTGGGACCACACACCTGCCTGTGGAAGTCAGGTTGGGGCAAAGTGTGGGACTAGAGATCACAAGTGGGCCCCTT
This sequence comes from Equus quagga, assembly GCF_021613505.1. Classification (NCBI taxonomy): domain Eukaryota; kingdom Metazoa; phylum Chordata; class Mammalia; order Perissodactyla; family Equidae; genus Equus; species Equus quagga. Next base: position 37,433,054 of record NC_060270.1, read on the forward strand.
AAGCCCCAGCCTAGGGGAATAGGCCACAGACATTCGGTTTGGTATTTGGAAGGTCCAGGGTCTTGTCAAATGCTGCTCTGTGTCTGGCTGTGCCAGTGCCCCATGCCTGGTCCCTACTTGGGACCCACACAGAGCCCTGAGCCCCACCATCCACATCTTGGGCTCCCCCTGACCTTGGCTCCGTGCGGTTGATGAGCTCTGACACCTGCTGCAAATAATCCATCCCATACACCACCACGGGCTCAGAATCACTCAGCTCCAGCGGTGACAGTAAGAAAGACAGGAACTCCAGCCAGTCCATCGAGGGAGCCAGGGCCTGCAAGCAGAAAAATCTCAAATCTCCCTGCATGCCTGCCTGCCTGCCTTCCAGCAAACTCCTTCCCCAATGATGTGCTGGAGCCTAGGAGCCCTTCCCATTGTCATGGCAACAGCTACCTGCTGCTTGGTAGCCCCTTCCTGCAATAAACCCTTTTCCAGGCCTGACTACTCCACAGTCTGGGAGCCCAATCACTTCTTCTTTTTTTTTTTTTTAAGATTTTATTTTTTTTCCTTTTTCTCCCCAAAGTCCCCAGTACATAGTTGTATATTCTTCGTTGTGGGTCCTTCTAGTTGTGGCATGTGTGATGCTGCCTCAGCATGGTTTGATGAGCAGTGCCATGTCCACGCCCAGGATTCGAACCAACGAAACCCTGGGCCACCTGCAGCGGAGCGTGTGAACTTAACCACTCGGCCACCGGGCCAGCCCCCCAATCACTTCTTATACAAGGAAAACCATCATGTGTAATATTCAGCTGGGGCACAGATATTCAAATATTTTCAAAACAGTAGTTAAGATACCACTCCCCTGATACCACCCAGGGCCCCTACATACCTGACATCTCCCCTAGAACTCCCCTTACCCAACTTCTCCATAATCCAACAACTAAAGGGTCAATGCCTGGCACAGTAAGGGCCCTCCAGGAGATGCTTCCATATCTCTTCTGATTGTTTTGTGGACATCTTGTACAAGTTGTTATAGATTTTTAACATAATCCCTCTATGCATCCTCATGCAACATGAAAGGAACCAGGGATTGCCCAGTGAGAGGTGGCCTAAAATGGACACTTTCTTTCCAGGATAGCAATAGCGCAGCTGAAAAGCTCAGAAAAGCATGGAAATGAGGAGAGGATTGGCTGCTTCAGGAAGATAGCATGAAGGGAAGCCAGGCGGTCTGTGCCAGGGCTGGCCCCTCCCAGCTGTCTCTATTCCCCGCCTGCCCCACCTGCAGCTCTGCAATGCTCATCTTGTGATAGATCTTCTCCTCATCCCGCCGCTGGTCCTGGGGCACTGTGATGTTGGCCAGTTGTATCTCCAGCTCCAGCACCTGCTGCATCTGCTCCCGTGTGGAGGCTGGCCTTCCACCCAGCAGCATGCCCAGCTCCTCCATGTAGTCCAGGTAGGCGGTAAGCACCTGTCAAGGCCCCAAATCATTCTCAGAGCACAGCAACAAGTCCTGTCCAAGGCTGAGGGGCTGTTCTGGACACCAACTCTGGTCACCATCTCGTCTGCAGACCTTCCTCATAGAAGCTTTCCTGGATGGCCCTGCTTCATTTCTGTCATCCTGCTTATCACCAGCTGCTAGGATCTTGTTTATTTATTTCTGCACTTGCTTACCATCTGTTTCCCCAAGGAGAAGGTAAGTTTTAGGAGAGCACTGTTCCAAGTTACAGCGGCTTATTCACCACTGTATGGGAGCTTGGGACGTTATATGACTTGACTCCTACCACAAACTAGCAGATGGCAGAGTTTGAATGTGGCCCAAGCCTGATGACTCCAGGGCCAAAGCGTCAGCATTAACTGGACCTAGGGTACTCACATTGCCTCAGCCCCTGCTGGCAGGCAAGCTGCCTGAGGGCAGGTCTCTTTGCTCTGTTCTCCACTGTTGTCTCAGGCTCTAGCACAGCACCTGGCACATAGTAGGTGCTCGGTAAATATTTGGTGAATGAAGAGATGAGAACCTGCAAACAGACCCTCAGTGCTGCTCAGCACTGACTCCCTGTGGCCTCCTCCCGGGAACCACTCCTCACTCTTGCCCTGAAGCCCCACCCTGGGCTCCCTTAATTGCCAAAGGCCATCTCCTCTTCCACTCTACCAAGTTTAGATCCTTTAATATCCATTCTCTGTACTGCAGTTTCTCCTTTTTCCCACCCCTCCTCTTCCCGGCTGCTGGTGTCTGAGGAAGAAGTCTGAGTCCCGGTCCCAGTCATCCCAGCTCCTAAGGCGAATGGTTGGCTCAACCAGTGATCTTGCCCCCTCAACCCCTCACTCACTTACCCCTTTCTCTCCCTACCTCCTTACCTTCAGCTTAAGGCTTACTTTGAGACCTTCCTGAACTCTGCTTTACTCTTAAGTTTTTATCCTATCAGAACCTTTTGCTCTGCAGCTTCCCCTAAATGCTGGCACAGGAGACCTCCTGCCCAAGACAACCAGCCACACAGTGAGGGCCAAATCAAGGCTTTCTCTTGCCCTTTCCAAGTGTAGGACCATGTAGTTCTCTCCTGCATTCTCAAAATTCTCTCCTCCTCTGACTCAGGTGATGTCAAAACCACACATCTGTTCACACTCCTCCCCACTTTTGAGTTTCTATTTCTTTGGGGAACCTTGACCCACAATGTCCATGCATAATATGAGTCTGCACACCTGTCCAGAAGGACTTGGCCCACTCTCCCCTCCTGCTTCCCTCTCTGGTCCATCAATGGGTCATACTCTGTCCCACCTCAGAGCCTTTGCATAAGCTCTTCCCTTTGCCTGAACCCTCTCCCTTCACTGCAGCCTACCCTCACCCTAGGACTCACCATTCCCTGCTATGCTCACTCTCAGAACGCCATGCTTTTCCTCTATGACAGTCCCAGCAACTGTGCACAGGATCACTTTCCATCGAGCCATTTCACATCTTCTCCCCCACTTAGAGGGCAGTGGCAACGTGTTGTTCACCACATGCCTAGAGGCAGGTCTGCCTGAGGAATGCTCAGGAAGTGTTTGAGAGCGAATGAAAGGACAAGTGACTCTCCTGGTTGTCCCTCTCCATAGCAGTCTCCTTTGCTGGCTCTCTTTCTCCCACTGCCCTTAAAATACAAAACATCTCTGTCTTTCCCTTCTCTATTCTTCCCCTCATTCTCATCTCTCCTAAGCCTTCATCTAGGTTTCTAAGGAGATGCCCCTCAAGCACTCAGCTCCCTCCAGGCTCGTCTTCTCTCCAGGACTCTACCCAGCTCTCACAGCTGCCTGCCGACCTCCCCATACAGATGGTGCCCAGGTCCCTCAAACTTACATGTCTAAAATGAGTGGCTCCTACTCTGAGGGTCTGCCACATGCAGGAGCATAAACTTGCATCCCCCTCCACCCCAAGCACCATATGAGGCACATGCTAAACTCCCCATTTTACAGATGAAGAAACAGCCTCAGGAAGCTTAATCAACTTGCACCAAGCTGCAGAGCTGAGACCGAAATCAAGGTCTGAGTCCTAAGTCTGCCCTTTTCCTGTGACTTCACACTGTCTCCTCTTCCCCCGTGTATCCCAAGCTGGTTCTTCCTCCAGACATGCCTGATCCTCTAAGGACCCCTCCACTCTACCATCATTCAGGCTTTCAGTCTCCACTCTATTTACCTCTTCCTCCTCCTCCTCCTCTTCCTCTCTTCTAACATCCAGTCACCAATAATTCATGATTCGGACTAGATTATGTCTCTTGCGTCCTCCCCTTCCTAACACTCCCTCTGCCCCTTCCCCCATTTGGGTCCTTACAGACCCAGAGCCTGGAGTACTGCAGAGACTCTTGGCTGACCTCCGGGCTCCCTCTCTTGCATCTACTTTTCACACCCAGCCAAACTGGCTCCCCAAAGTACTGCTCACTGGGTCACTCCCTCCCCTCTCTGGGGCAGACAATGGCTCTCTGAGGTGTATACAACAAACTGCTCAGGGTGGCATTCCAGGTCCCCTCCATAACTAGTCTCTACCCGCCTTTGCAGCCTCTCATCTGCTTTGAGCTCTACCTTTTGCCAAACTAGACCCCTTCCCTTGGTCCAAACATGCCTTAGCCTTTCCTTCTTCAACATTTTTGATTAAACTCTTCTCTGCCCTCACCCACTCCTGGAGATTCTACAGGGCCTGGCTCAAATGCAGTCTCATTAGGAAACCTTCTCCGGCTACCTGAGTCTCTCCTGAGACCTAGGGACCATCTTTGAGCCTTCTTCCCAGCTATCTAGGACCATGAACCCATCTACCCTGAAAGCTTCCTGTGACAATGGCTCTGAAACGTACATCTCAGAATTCCCCTACTGCACCTGGCACACGGCAGGTGCCTATAAAATGTTTCCCTGGAAAAATAAGATGAAGGAAAGAAGGGAAGAAGGGAAGAAGGAAGGGGGGGAAGGAAAGGGAAAGGAAGGAAGAAAAGAAGGGAGGGAGGGAGTGAAAAGAGGGAAGGAAGGAAGGGAAAAAGAAAGAAAGAAGAAATGGTAGTTGGCTCACTAGGCGACAGCATGGGCGCACCTTCCCCACTCTGACCCTGAGCAAAGGCAAAAGTTAATAGGGATCAGCCCAGCTCAACAGGTGGGTGGGGTGGGTGTTCTGACGATGCTCCTTACTTTCTCATTGGCAGTCCTGTTTAGGTAGTAATCTCGAGAGGGTAGAAAGAGCCCAGACTGGTCCACCTGCAATGGCAAAGTAAGGGAGTGAGGCCTCCACCATCCAGAAACCTGGACTCTTGTGCAGGAGGGGGCACCCAGCCTGCCTGTCACAGGGGAAGGGAGTCTGGGCTCATCAAACAGTCCCTAAGTCCCTCCCCACCCTTCCCCAGCCCTGTACCTGGATAACATTGCTGTTGGAACTCTTAGAGTCGGCGCTCACGTAGACAGTGAAAAAGGGGGTAGCCCTGTAGGTCCCTGCTACTGCCTTCAGCACCTCCATGAAGTTGTCCTGGTCCCAGGGCCCCGTAACGTTCCAACCACCGATCTGAGTAGAGACCATAGCAGAACCTATGGCACAGGGGTCCCCAAAGCTTTCTGGGGCCTGTCCTGCTGCCCCTGCCCGAAGCCCACCAGGGGCCCTACCTTGTCAATGAGGTCTCGCAGCGGCTGGGCTCCCAGCTCCTCAATGCGCTCCACCTGCAGGCAGGATAGGTAGAAGCGCTGCGTCTTCCGCTCAGCCTCACTGCTGGAGTTGAAGGTGGTGTTTTCTGCAGGGTAGAACACAGGTCCACATGGCAACTGTGCTAACTGCTGAGAGGGGTCCCGGGCCCTTGCTTGGTCCCTCTCCTTGCCTTCTCAGGGGGCAGTCCTGATTCAGACTCAGGAAGACTGCCTGAAATAGCAAAGCGTGGCTTCCTCTCCCCTGCCCATGGAGACCCTGAAAGATCTCTAAGCACTACAGACCCCCTGGTGCCCAGTGCACCTCAACAGTGCTCCCACCAGAGTGCAGAGAGGAGTCCCTTCATTATACTCAGAGGTCTGCCCCCCTCAAACCCATCTCCGCCTCTCAGGAGCCCCCTGCTCTCTGCATCCCCTACCCCAGGAGTGTTTGCAGTCATCCACTTATTCATTCATTCCTGAACATTATCAAGTACCTACTAAGTGCCAAGCCTGGTGCTGGGCAGGAGGCACATACTCGGCACACCTCCCTAACAGGCCCGCTCACCAAGCAGGTGCTTCAGTATGGCCTGGTTCTGGTCCCACAGGCTGTTGAAGGTGTTCCAGCGAGAACGCCCGTCGGGCAGGGGGTTCCTCCGAATCCAGCCTCCACAGGAAAACTGGTAAAAGTCCTCACAGGGGCTCATCCCACGGTCCAGGGACTCCAGGATTTTTCCAGCCACTTGAATACAGGCCTCTGTGAGGCAGGTGCTGTGGGATGGGTCTGCGGCAGGGGACACGGCCAGGGGGTAGGGGCCTGTCAGTCAGTCTGGGAGAGACAAATACTTTGGGGGGCCCATGACAGCAAGAAGGTTGGGAGGAGAGAGAAAAGTTGGGGAAGGCTAGCCCCAAGCAGAGAAAATCTTAGTGGCCCTTCAGCCTCCAGAGCCCCCACAGCTAGGAGGGCTGGTGGCAGGTGTGGGCCCACCTACCTCTGTGGTACTGGACCCCCAGGGCCACAAAGCAGCCCAGAAGCAGTGCAGCCAGCAGTAGAGAGACACCTGCCAAGACCAGCTCCAGCTGGGTGCGCGAGCTCAAGAAGTATCTTGTCCTCTTCCGGAATCCCACCTGGGGGACACAGAGTGACAGCGAGCTAGCAAGCTGCAGGTGGGGATCCAAGATCACAGAAGTCCTCCCAGAGGGGGAAGGCACGGGCAGTGTCCAAGCCATGGAGCAAAGATGCTCATGGGCTTAACTTTGGGCACAGGGGCAATAACGCAGGCTGAGTTGAGCCCCCAAGCCTGTTTTGTGCAAAGTCATGGCTTAAAATCGCCTCACCATAGTCCTAGCGCAGAGGCCAGAGATGGAGCGGAGGTAGGGGCAGGTGGGCTTCCAGGCCAGCCCAGAGCTCCTGGATGTGCCAGGCGTCATGGCAGGGCTCGGGCCTGGCGGGAAAGGGAGCACCCCCTTGCCCACCTCCACGGCGTCCGGGGAGGCCCCGCCCTCTACGGGGGTCTCGGGAGCGTCTTCATCCCGCAGCGTGGCCCGTTTGTACTCCACCATCTGCCAGACAGTCGGGGACGCCAACCGAAGTCAGGCAGAGCCGGCTGCTGGCCCACGGCCCTGCCCCGATGCCCCTCGCCCGGCCGGCGCCCTCCTGCCTGCAGTGAGAGCCCCTTTCCTCCTGCCGGCCTCCGCGGCCTGGGGTCCCCCCGACCAGCGCCCCCTCAAGTCCGCAGCCCGTCTCCGTGAGCCCGAGCCCCCGGCCTCACCCCCGCTCCACCAGGTCCTCGGCCCCGGAGCCCGGGCCCGCACTCACGTTGCCGCCGCCGCCCAGCTCCTGCAACACGACGCTCATGGTGGAGTCGGGGCGGCCGGCACCTCAGGGCTCCCGGCGGCTGGCCCTCGCCCAGGCCGCGGCCTCGGCCCCCGGCCCGGCCCCACCGCCGCCCGCCATCACAGCCGCCGCCGCAGCCCCTCGCTCGGCGGCCGCCGCCACCCCAGCCGGCCCGAGCCCCCTCCCCCCGCGGCGCCGCCCAGGGGTGGGGGAGACGCGGGGAGGGGAGGAGCGCGCCCGCCGCTCCCCGCCATCCGCCCAGCGCCCTGCGCCCGGACCGCGCTCGGGGCCCGCGGCCCGCCCTGCCTTGCTTAGCGGCTTGCGCCCAAGCGGCCGCCCCAGCCGGAGCGAGCCGCCCTCCAGAACCACCAGGACCCCTCTCCTCTTCATGCTCAGCCCCCTATGCCTGCAACACTCTCTTGCAAGCCACCATAATCTACATTCCCATGACCCAGGCCCAAACGCTGCTAATAGTTCTTGGCCCAGTTCCCCAAACTGCAGGCCCTCTCTATCCCCTTAAAACACCTTTGAGAAATTCTGCTCTCATGAGAAGCGTCTTCCCCCAGCAGTCCGCTCAGCCCCTCCTCAGCCCGTACGTGGGCCGAGCAGCACACAGGAATTGACCCACAAGAGCACATAGACCCACAGTCCACCCAGACAAGCACCCAGCCCAACGCACAGTCCACACCCACAGGAGACACAGAATGTACACACTGCATACTCACACACAATGTGTACACGCACAAGGCACCCAGAGCCAACACACAAACTCCACTGTGGTTCCGTACACGCACACACACACACACACACACAAAGTGCACCGGTAGCAGGCACACACAGCCCACACTCTGACTCTACTCTTACGCGCTGCTCCAAGACTGCACTCTTACTCTCCAAGATAATTGTTGTCATCAGATCATCTCAAAAAGGGAGGGTTACAGATGGTGACAAACTGGCAGGGAAAAAAACAGCCATCCGCAGATATTTAAAGAAAAGACGTGCTAACACTTCTAACTTGAGGAAAGCAAACCATTTTACTTGGGAGGTTTACAAGAAAGAAAGAAAAAAAAACCACCAAGCAGTGTTTAACTGAAAGGCAATAGTGTGGCATCTATGCATCTGCCATCTGCCTTCCATATTGTCATTCCTTAATCAGGCCTGGCGGTGTTGCAGTCTGCTGCACTGAAAAATGCCGAGTGTGTTTTGCCATAGTTTTTAAAGAAGTTCCTTATCCTCCTCTCTCCTCCCTGACAGAGTACATGAATTGGACCTGAGAAGGCTTGGAATGGTGGCAAATCCATAATCCATTTCTTGACTCTCACCTTGCTTCTCAGACATCTTGCTGCAAGTGGTTCTCACATAGAAGGCTCTTGTGGCTGAAAAAGGATGGATGATGAATGGACCGTGCTGAGAAATGTTGGATTGCTTTCTTTGGCATTTTCCACCCCCAAATTGCATGTTCTCAAACAAGAGATAGCACAGTGTCATCGTTAGGATGAAAGATTCTAGATTTAGACTCAATTTCCTCACTTGTAAAATTGAAATAAGAATAGTACCTATTTCAAAGGATGGTTGTGAGAATTAAATGAAATAATACTTATAAAGTGCTTAGGATGGTGTCTGGCACCTACTGGGTGCTCAATGTGTTAACTGCTATTATTATTGTTGTTGTTATTAAAATCCTAGAGTTAGAAATGAGAATTGTAAGGCTGGAGGCAGCCTGTTCTGTTTCCCAAATAGTAGAGTATGCAGATGAGTTCTGGGTTAGTCAGGGGTTCCCCGAGCAAGGAGCGTTCACATCTGGCCATACTGGGGTCTGGAGCAGCAAGGCCTTGACATATCCACTTGGAACAAGTCTCTGGAGTTGTTCCTGTTCACTCTGATGACAATGTGGCATCACAGCACTCACCTCCTGCCCCTCCCCTCCTAAGCCTGGATGAAGGGAAGCATGGCAGCAGGGTCAGTCCTGCCCCATGGGAAATCCCACCATGATACAGCCGTGTGAATGCAATCAAAGCTACTGAAGAAGGCAAGAGGCTCATTAGAGATAGTCCCAGGGCTGCTGCACTGCCATACTGGAAACAGCAGCTCATACAGCACTTTTGATGTGCCAGCCGCTGTTTAGGTGCTTTACATCTACGTACTCATCTACCCTCATGGCACCTATGAAGCCATTTTACAGTTGAGGACCTGAGGCATAGAAAGGCTAAGAGTCACACAGCTAGTAAGTAGCAGAGCTGGGATTCAAACCCAGGCAGTCTGGCTCCTTTCTGGAGAGCAGTTTGGCAATATGAATCAAAAGGAGCGTATACTTCCTCCCAACATTAGTTGCTAGTCTTCTGCCACATCCTCTCTAGAAGAGTAAGAGGCAACAGTTTTCAAGCCAGACAGACCTGGACTCAAATCTGGACTCAATTCTTTATCAGCTGTATGATCTTCATCAAATTACTTGAAAGCTCTGACCCTTAATTCTTCTTCATCTGTAAAATGGGAACAATCCTCCCTTTGTCAGAGTTGCCGTGAGAATTAAATGCAGCCACATATGAAAGAGCCTGGTACTTTTACAGGGTTCTCAGTTTCACTAGGCTTGGCCTAAACGGACATTTCCTTTCCATGCCTCTTTCATGACCCAAATCATTTCTTAGGCTCATAACTATTCCTGACTACATGTTAGGTATCCTATGTATAAGAGACTCGGAGGTCACTCTATTCTATAACTGTATTTTCTTTCCTTTGTGTTTCCTCTGTGTTTCTATGACTCTGTTTTACTCTCTCATTCTATTATTTTCTCTCTCTTTTCTGCTCTTCTTTTTCTACAGGAGTAATCTTTTTTTTTTTCCTTTTGTCTTTGTTTGTCTCTAAATTGATTGTGAATTAAGAGGGAATGGACGATGGTTTATGTGTTAAATTTATAAGGACAATGTAGTCATGAAGATAACAAGAAACATTAATGTCCAGTGTTGACAAAGATGGCAAATACGGGCGCTCTCATATATTGTTGGTAGCTTATAAACTGATAGTACCTTTTTGGCAATATGAATGAAAAGGTGTAAGGGAACACACTCTTTGACCCAGAAAGTCTAATTCTAGGAAATTGTTCCAGGAAATAATCATGATTCATAGGATGTTTGTATCAATTAGCTTGTGCTGCATAACAAATCTCCCCAAACCTCATGGATTAAAATAGCAAACATTTATTATTTCTCACGTTCAGTGTGTTGATTGCACGGTTCTTCAGGTCTGAGTCAGCTCAGCAGGAGCTGAATGGCCTCATTTACATGTCTGGGCCTCAGCTAGGATGACTGAGCCCTGTCTCTATGTGGTCTCTCCTCCAGTAGGCTAACTCAGGCTTCTTCATATGGTGATCTCAGGATTCCCAGCAACAAAAAACAGGGCAAGCCCCAGTACATAAACACTTTTCAAGCCTGTGCTCGCATCACATTTGCTAATGTCCCTATTGGGCAAAGCAAGTCAGATGGTCAAGCCCAGATTCAGGGATTACTTGTAGGTCGGAGGAGCTACAAAAAATTGGGGCCATTTTTTTCCTGCAAGATTTGTTCATCACAGCACTGTCTATAATAAAAAAAAAAACCAAACAAACCGATGGGGGGAATTCAATGTTCAAGAGTAAGGACTTGAGTAAATCAAACATCTATACAGTGGGATTCAATGCAGTATTTATAAATGATGGAAAAGAAGAGTTAATGCTATGGGGAAATAGCCTCCACATAAAGTTAAATGGAGGAGAAAAAGGATTACAAAATCTCATTTCTGTGAAGCAAAAAGTTATAAAAGCACAAGTAAAAAAAGAGATTGGAAGGACATGCAAAAAATGTTAATACGAATATATTTAATGATAAAATTACTTTTAACTTTTTCTTTATGCTTTCCTCTATAATATTAGCTAAGAATTCTATTGTCTGGCACTTACCTAAGCCCTTTAAGTATGTTAACTTATTTAATCCTTGCAATGACCTAATAAGATAGATTCTACCTGTATCATTGTCCCTATTCTGCAGATGAGGAACCTAAGACACAACAAAGCTTAATAACATACTCCAAGTCACACATTAGGTAGAAGGTAGATCCTTGAATTGAATGTAAACTCCATGCTCTTAACTACTATGCTCCTTTCTAAGTCAACTGATTTGTCTGGGGCACGAGTGTGAGGTTGGTAAATGGACTGTATCATTGGCTTTAAACCTTTTTAAAAAAATGATTAAAACCTTTTTATTGTAAATGTAACATACTCCAGAAGTATACGGAATAAAAGATGAAATTCATTCTGCAAGGATCCCAGTACCATCCTCAGAGATAAACATTATTACCAGTTTGGTATGTATCCTTCCAGATCTCTCTTTTATATCCATTTACATACCTAAACACACTATGTGTGTGTGTGTGTGTGCATGTATGTAGGTGTGTACGCATATCTGTGTATGTATACTTTTTTCTCATATATGAAATCATACTCTGCACTTGTTATTTGGTGACATTTTGGCAGTCCTTGGAGATCTTACCAGTCAATCCACACAGATCTGCCTCATTCCTTTTTGTGATTTATCAGCCCTGCAAAATAGAATGAGTCCCAGAAATACCCTCATGATGTGGACTTCCTTTGAGTGGACGGGGTGGGAGCAAAGGGCCCCAAGAGAAAGTTTAAGGAAGGAGAAACGTGGTCATGAGAGATATAAAAAGATGACCCAGAAATATTTGTAACAGGTTGTATTTGTTTCCTAGGACTGCTGTAACAGAGCACCACAAATTAGATGGCTTAAAACAATAGAAACTTATTCTCTCGCAGTTCTGGAGGTGAGAAGTCCAAAATCAAGGTGTCGGCAGGACCATACTCCCTCCAAAGACTCTAGGGAAGAATCCTTCCTTGCCTCTTCCCACTTCTATGGGTCCCGGCCCTCCTTGGTGTGTCTTGGCTTGTAGCCGCATCACCGCTTCCCCACATGGCCTTCTCCCCTGTGTGTATGTGTCTTTGTACATCTGTCCTCTGCTTATAAAGACACCAGTGATTGGATTGAGGGCCCACCCTACTCCAGTATAACCTCATCTTAATTTAACTAATTACATCCGCAAAGACCCTATTTCCAAATAAAGTCCCATTCTGAGGTTCCAGGTGGACATGAATTTTAGGGGGGACCCTATTCAACCCACTACACAACCCCACGGTTTCCCCTTGAATAAAAGTACCATTAATGCTCAATTGTCAAAAAGCGTACTATCATGTTTAGAACATATGGATCAAGTCCACTAGGTTTTGAGGGACTCTGAATTGAGAAACTCAATGCACGGTCACAAAACTCCAAACAAACTTTATTTCATTTTAGCTGTGAAAATGAATTTTTGCCTCATGGGCAGGGATGCAGAACATCAAAATTTTAAGCAGAGAATCACAATTTAAAGAACTCCCCCCACATTTTTACAACACAGCTGAAGCTTATATATTGCTATACTTTTACGATTTTGCACTTAGGTCTTTTGCTTTAGTTGTGATACAGTATGCACAGCTGGGACAGGAATAAGATTATTTCAGAAGGAGCTAAACAAATGAATTCCAAGTTAAGTTGCTTAATCTCCCTCATTCGAGGGGGAGAAAAGACAGTTGCTTCAACTCCCCATCCAGCGTTCTAATCTCATCCTTGGCAAGAACCCTCATGGCCCCTTTCTCACTTTTGGTGAGGGGCAGTTCATTACCTCCTGGGACAATCCACCTCAGGACAATGATTTCATCTACCAAACTGTCCTTAATGTAGGTTCTATCATCTCTGTGCTTCAGACTAGAACTTGGAGGCTCAGAGAAGTATGCATATTATACAAATGCAGGAGGAAAAGATTGGAAGGATATATTTCAAAAGTTTTGTGTGATTTTTCCATATTTTCCTAAAATATTACAAGTACAAATGAATTAAATTTTAAAACTATCATTATGGGGCCTTTAGTTCAAGGTCACACAGAAAGTGTCAGAGCCTGGATTGAAACCCACTGCTGGACAACCTCCAGTGGGAGTGGAATTTTCTGGACCTTCTCCTAGTGACCCTGAGCACCAGCCTCTCTTGTCCTTCCAGGTCTCCCGACTCCTATCACTCCAGCTGGGCCTCCACCTCCAACTTGGGCCCTCATCCCAGAGACAGCAGAGGAGGGCTTGACAGGGATGGGACCCCAGGTCTGAAGCCTTGTGGCCGGCACAGAGCCATCCTCTGACGCCACCTCCTCCCCCCAGTCCTGGTCCCTGAGGGCAGCCACCATTGCATTCGCCTCTGTCTCTGTGGGACTAACACCTGGTGAGGAGTTGTTGGAGGAAGGAGACCCAGCACCAAGCAGCCTCACTAGCTGGGTGATTTGGAGGGAAGGAGGTAAAGCGCTTCCGGAACAGTGGAGACCCCTCCGCCTCGGTTTGGACTGAACATACGGGATGATTATTACCCTTATCAGCACTGTCGTCACTGTCGCCGAATGTGAGACACCCTCCTCCCCCAAGGCCAATGATTGCGCCAGAGCCCCTGCGAGCTAGTCAGCAGGTGACGCCGCCGCTGACGGCCAGCCGGCGAGGTGGGGAGGGAGCCGGAAAGAAGAGGACGCGTTTCCACCGGTGCGGCGAGAATAGTCACCTGACCACCCGCAACGGGGGCAGGGGGGGGGCCCTCTGCCCCTCCCCCTCTACCTCGCGGCACACGCGGGCGCGCGCTGCGTCCTCAGGCGCTCCGGGCTTCCCTGTGTTACCTGCAGCCAGGGCGCCCCCCGCGACGCCGCCATTCATTCCTCCTACACTGCGCGCGAGGCGCGGGCCTCCCGGGACAGGGAGAACCACAGGGCGCGGCGGGCGCTCTGAGCCCGAGTTTCGGCGCCAGCAGCAGCGCTGGGAGTGGGGGCCTGTCCTGCTGCGCGCGTCGGCCCAGTTACCGAGACCCTTCCGAGGAGAGACCGAGATACCCAGAGACTCAGGAGATGGAGACACAGTGGCACATAGGTACAGGGGCCAAACATGGAGACAGATACAGAACGGTACAGACACTTAAAAGACAGACGTAGACAGAGACCGTGACACAAAGATATGGGGCACAGAGACAGAGATACAGACAGACTCATAGAGACAGACTGACATACGGATAGGCAGAGACAGAGACACAGAAGGGCAGTCAGAGAAAAACATTCCAGATGAACAGTCTAAGACTCGAAGAGAAACCTGATACAAGAGCGCGCCAACGGCGGGGACAACACCCACTGCCCTGAGCTATTCCCGCGTCCCGCGGGTTCGCGCAGTCCCGCACACCTCACCCGATACCCGACCCTTTCTCTGCCGCATTTCCAGTGTTCCCTCCTTCGAATGCCGGCCCTGACCTACCCCCCAATTCCCAGTCCCCGTTGTTCGCCTCTCAGAGCCTCGGTGCCAGTCTCTGCTCCCGCCCCTCGGGTGCCGGGCTCGCTCCCTCCGCGGCCACTTGCCCCGTCCCGCCTCTCCCCACCAGATCCTGCACCCGTTGGCCGGTACCCTTCGCCTAGCCGCCACTCCCGTCTTGGTGCAGGACCCTCCCACTGCCGCTCCCTTCCCTCTCTGGAGAGCTGGGCGCGCTCCTGGCCCCCCGCCCCGCCTCTCTCCCTTGGCCGGTGCCCGCCCCGCTTTCACCGCGCCCCGCCCGCCGCGCTCTGCGGCAGTCGGGCGCTCATCGTCATTCCGCTCTCGCCGCCGCCACCCCCGCCCCCCGCGCACCGCCCCCGCTCGGTCCCCGCCACCGCCGCCGCCGCCGCCGCCGCCGCCGCCTGCCCAGCGGCCCGGGAGGCGGAGGCGCGGGGGAGGAGGCCCCGCTTGGCCCGGCAGCCCCGGATGCTGCATGACTTCATCCTTCCGCCGGCTCCCCTGCTGAGCTAGGGCCGGTCCGGCAGCTAGCCCGCGGTCCGCGCCCCGCCGCAGTCCCGCGCCCACCCCGCGCCCGCCATGTCCGAGATCCTGCCCTACAGTGAGGACAAGATGGGCCGCTTCGGCGCCGACCCCGAGGGCTCCGACCTCTCCTTTAGCTGCCGCCTGCAGGACACCAACTCCTTCTTCGCGGGCAACCAAGCCAAGCGACCCCCCAAGCTGGGCCAGATCGGCCGAGCCAAGAGAGGTACGCGGCCGGGCCCCGGAGTCGCCGCCTGACCCAGAAACCCTCCGCTGGGCGCCCCCCGGCTGCCGTTCCCCGCCAAGCGCCCGCAGCACTTGCCGCAAACCAGCGCAGCCAGCCGCTCGCCGGCCAGGGTTTGAGGGGGGGTCTCCCCTGCAGTATTGTGTCCCCCTCTTCCCCTCTCCCGGGAACGCAGTGCCCCGGATTTGATGCTCGCCACCTCTGGAAGTAGAGCCCTGGCACCCAGGCGAGGGGGAGGGGCCGGCCGGGGCATTTGGGGCTGCCTGGAAGTGGGAACGTGGGGCGACGGGCCGCTTCTTCAGGATCAAAAACTGAGTCGGTGGATGCTACTGAAGAACCTTCTGGTGGGGAGGCATGTCCGATTGGTGAGAGGGCAGAAGGGCCTGGTTGTCCTGGTTGTCTGTATGGGGAGGGGGTTTTCTTGGTGCCAGGATAGGAAGAGGGGTTCAAGCAGCAAGAGGGTTAGGTTGGACTAGCTGGAGATCCCATTTGAGGAGGGGGATCCCATGAGCAAAAGGTTTCTGATCAGCTCGGATGGAGGCGAGCTCAGGCGGCGGGAGGGTTTGGACAGGGAGGTTGAGCGGCTGGAGCCTTTGGAAGAGGGGGCGTTCCTCCACAGGGAGGGGAAGGGGTCTGTGGGAGCTGGGCTCGGCAGTGGGTTGAGTCGGCAGGAGAGTTTGGATGGGGAGGGCACTGTGGCACGGGAGTCCGAGGGGCGCCGCTGGGCCACGGGCAGTAGCTGAGCGGGGCGCGAGGACACGGGGCCCGTTCTCGCCGCCGCCCCCCGAGGCCGCGCGGCTGACGCGCTTTCTCCCTGCGCAGTGGTGATCGAGGATGACCGGATAGACGACGTGCTGAAGGGGATGGGGGAGAAGCCGCCGTCCGGAGTGTAGACGCGCCGGCTCGGGCGGCGGGCTCCGGGCCCAGCCCCGCAGCGGCCAGGAGCGCGGGCCGGCGATGCGGCTGCCGGCGCCCCCCGCCCCGGCCCAGGCGCCCGCGGGCGGGGGCTGCAGGGCCGCGCCGCCTCCAGGTCGGAGTCGCTGCCGCCGCCGCCAGGCACTCCGGAGCTGTCCGCTTCAGCACCACGGCGGCGGCAGTAGCGGCGGCGCGGACCGGCCGGGAGCCCACCGCCGCGCTCATGCACTTTAGAACCTCGGGCCGCAGCTCCACCCCACACACCGGAACGGACAGAGACCCGCGGCCCTCAGCCCCCGGCCCGCCCCCTCCTGCACGGCTCCCCTCCCCGCCCCTCTCCCGCCGGTCTGGTCTGCAGACCCGGCTGCCTGCCGGGTGTCGGACCGCGCGCGCGGCCAGGGATGTTTGGCTGCGTATTTGCATGAGCTTCCCACCCACCTGAGCCCAGCCCTCCAGGCCGCTCCTCACCCCCACCCTTGTCTGGCGTGACCCCAGCCTCAGCCTCTTTCTAAGGGACTTCCTCAGCACATTTGTATTTTTATATCCGACTCTTTGTTTACTGGCTCCCCTCATGGTTCCCCCCCCCCCCCCCCCCCCCCCCCCCCCACGGTCTCGGCCACACTCTTCTGCGCCTGGCAGATAGGACGGGTGTTGAGGCTGGGATGGGGTAAGCCCCCAACATGGTAACCAACCACATGGCCAGTCTGCCCAGACCTGACCCCAGGCAGCTCTCTGGCAGACACTTCCCCTAGAGGTATCACCTTCCAAGGGCCCAGGTCTGATTTTACCTTGGACCCCTGTGTCCTGCCCCTGGAAACCTAAATGGGGACTGCTCTGTACCTTTGGATGACACCTGTGGCCCTGGAGATGTTCCCAACCCAGGGGTGTCCTTTGTAAATGTTCCCCCATCCTCACTGTACCAGGAGTGTGTGAATAAACACAGACCTCCCTGTGTGTGTGTGGCCGCTGCTTCGGTCTGCTCAGGAGCCAGGCCAAAATGGCTCCAATACCTTTTGCGGCAGGGGGCAGGTACTTGGGAATCTCAGGTGCATGTTGCTGGTAGGGAAAGGTTGGCAAGTAATCACAGGCAGGCCAGCATGGCCTGAGAACATCGTTACAAGTAGACTCCTTGGGTAAATACATAACCCAAGCAGGATAGGTACCAGAGTTGAGGCTGCAGCTGGGGTCAGAAGCATAAAGCAATCTAGATTCAAAGTCTGCAGCCTCCTGTGGAAAAATCCAGGTTGATTGGGGGTCAGTAACAGTCCCCAGGGATGGTCTCTGAGTCTGGCTGGCATGCAGAGGGGTTGTGCTGAGCTTTGCCCCAGTGGATGAACCACCCAGTGGTTCAGTATGGTGGGGGAGGAAGCTTGGGAACCCAGGAGAGATCTGAGGAACCCAAGAAGAAAGCCAGAAACCTGGGACTTGGGATCTAGTTTGACCTAGGCTGTATTGTTTCATGGGGGGTTGTTCCCATCAGTTCTATCTTAGGCACGAGGCCCCTGGGATGTGAGCACCTTGGACCCAACCCTAAGCCCTGAGTTAGGAATTCCAACTACTTAAGGAGGCCAGGGCAGAAAGGCAGAGAAGGCTGGAGTACCATGCTTCTGGCCTCACAGCTGAATGGCACTGAGGAAGTCCTCATGATCTGAGTCCTGGAGGAAGCAGGGTGAGGTGGGAGGTGTGGGGGGTGAGAGGATCTGGGCCCCAAGGGCCAGCTGGGCCACACTGAGCTCTTTGCCCTTGTGCATGAGGTAGAGATGGAAGTGGAAACCGCTGCTATAGGTTGCATGCCTCAGGGACCAGCCGTAACGGGCTTGGGCATAGTGTCTTGTCCGAAAGTGGGGGGCAGCAGAGGTCAGTGAGATGAACCGGCCCCCAGGGACCAGCACCCGGCTCACCTGCAAAGCAGAGAGAGAAGCCATTGGTGAGAAGCCCATCTCCAGGTTCTTAAAGGTCAGTATTGCCCCAGATGACCTCCCAGGTTCTATACTACATCCAGTAGCTCAGGGCTTTCTATGGCAAGAGAGTGAGCCTTCTTCTCTGCCCCTGGTCATTCCATGGGGGTATGGCTATCTTCTAGACAGCTAGGAGCACAGAAGTGATGTCAGATGCAGGGGGCACTGCTCTCCTGCAAACTGCTCACCCTCCCAGTCTATGTTACCTGTCTGGAACCCGGCTGCTACCTCATCCCGATGGCAACCCAGTAGCTAACCATCAGCCTCTGTGAACCAGGCCACTCCAGCCCCCTATAATCTTGACCCAGCATAACCCTCCCCTTCCTTCAGGTAACCACAATCCTCAGGGTGACCCATCACCTACTCCAAACTATGCCTTCTCCTAGCTGCTGAGTTCTTCCAATCTCCTGAAGCCTCAATCCCCTCGTTGCACACCTCTTGGTCTGCCCTCCTCTCTTGTTACTCCCTCACCTCACTCAGCACCTGGTCCACAGTGTGGACACCTTCAGAGGACACGGTCCACGGATCCTGCTCTCCAGCCAACAGGGCATCCAGTGTGCCCTTCTCAAGCACCACGTCAAAGGAGCCACTGGGGAAGCCCAGCGCCCGCACGTCCATGGTCTCCCAGCGCAGCTTGGGCACATGGGCATAGCGAGCCCGCATGGCAGCCACCACTACTGATGAGTAATCCACACTGGTCACATCAGGGTAGCCCCCAAGGTACAGCTCGTAGCTCAGGGCACTGTTCCCGCAGCCTGGGTGGGTGGCAAAAGGGCTAGGTTAGCTTTGGTTCTCGCCTCCCTGATTATCCATCCACTCTTGCCCCAATTCCTCTCAGCCCAAACCCTCCCATATTGAGGGAGAAGCAGCATCGTACAGAAAAGACCATGAGCCTTGAAGTTATACAGGCCTGGGCACATAGCCTGGCTCTATCATTCCCAGCTGTGTGGCCTAGGGCAAATTGCTTACATACTAGGAATTTGGATTTCCTGTTCAGAAAAATGAAGATAACGATACCTACCCTACGTGCAGGATGTGATGCACTAAATTTAAAAGGTAAAACAACTGGAGAGTAGCTGAAGGAGCTCTGAACCTAGGAGTTCAAAGATCTGGGTTCTGATTTCCCTAGTCGCACAGCCATGGCAAGTCATTCAACTCTGAACCTCAGTTTCCTCAGACTCTGAATGGGGATAATATTGGCATTATTAGGACCATAATATTATTATTAGGATAATATTTGTATTATCCTAATCCCTAACCTCTCAGGGAATCTCTGATGATATCAGCCCTGGGAAGACTTCTTGTTATGGGTTATTATCCTACTTTGGTGTTCAAGACAGAGTTAACAAGTGAAGGGGAAACTAGTTGGGGACATAGTGGAGCTGACCCTCTGTAATTCCTTAATGTATGTATTGTGCACTACATATTGGGTTCTGCTGATGAAGAAGAGTCCCCCTCAAGGAGCTCATGCTCTCATGGGAGGAATAGATGTGTAATCAGGCAACTGCCACATAATGCTACAAGTGTTTCAATAGGGACAGGCTGCAGGAGCACAAATGATGGTCCCTGTCCCCACCTTAGGTGGGTCAGCCAATGGTTTCAGGCAAGCTGACAAGCAGTCAGTCTTGAAGAATCATAACACTCTGGTAGGAAGTGCTTAGAAAGCAGTTCCAAAGAGGGCAGGGTCAGGTGTGAGAAGAGGTGGAGGTTAGAGGAGTGGATGTGGATCCATAGCCAAGATGGCACAACTTCCTTTGAAGATACATTGGCCTCTTCCAGGCCTTCTTGTGGTCAGTCTCAGCCTGAGAACAGGCCAGGATGACAGCTCTTGGTGGCTCCACATGGGGATTCCCAGCTCTTGGGATTAGATTGCCTTTAATCCCCATTCGCCTCCCTAAGAGGATCATGGGATCAGCTGTTGGGATAGCCCTAATCTAGCAGGGTTTGGCACCCAGACAGGGCACCCAGAGACTGCTGGCTGGTCCTCAGCTGCCCCTTCTTGTGTTCCTCCTCAGGCCCTGGGGCCCAGGGAGAGTACTATCTCACTTGGAAAACCCAATGCATCCTTTCCCACACTGGAACCACAGCAAGCTCCAGTAGATACACTGCATGGGATGGCAGGTAAGGGTGGCTGAACAAGAGGCCCTAACTCAGTTCAGGCTGAAATTCCCCTGGGTTCTCTGCCCTACAATTGCTTCATCACCTCACACCTAACCTCATATGCCCGCAGAGCTCTGCTCAAGTGTGGACAAACCCACATTTCCTTCCTTTATTCCCCTTGGTACAGGAATGGCATCTTCCGAGAGAACTTTATCAAAGATGAAGGGAGAACACAATCTGACCACAGGGACAGTCATGCTTACAAAGCAGTGGTTTCTGATCCTACTGCCTCAGTGACTTGGTGCCTCTTAGTAACTAAGATGGGGCTTGGGAAGGCTATGCCTCCCTAGATGGAGACTTAGGGAAGCAGAGCCCTGTAGAATTGAGCCAGATCCAAGAACCCATTACGTGGAAGCCCAGAGCTATGTGGATGCAATCCCAACACCAAGAGACTAAGGCATAAGCCAGAATACCAATTCACTAATTTATAACAGGAAAAATAGCTATCATGGGGTCTGGACAGTCAATCCTTTGGTCAGTCCCTTCTCTCTATATATGAAATACAAATTGAATCCAAATTATGATCAGAAGATTCCTACGGAGCATGGAGCCAATCAAGGAAAGAGAATCACAGACTCGTAATGACAGCAAAGCTGAGTCAGCCATATGCATTCAACTGCCATGAGGATATTCTAGCCATGAGGACCAGACACACAAGTCTTCAGGCAGGGTACTCTGTTCTTTGAACAGTCCTGGATAAACTGTCTCTCTGACTCCCATTTTCAATAATAATAATGATAGCTAACAGTCATTGAACACTGGGTCCTATGCTAAGCAACTGACAGGAATTAGATCAGTTTATTTTCACAATAGTTCCATACAGAAGACAACTATTATTACCATTACCATTTTCCAGATGGGGAAACTGAGGCTGCCCAAAGTGGATAAGGAACTTTCCCAAAGTCACACAGTCAGTGGAAAAGCCAGAATTTGGATACAGGCCTGTCTCAATCTAGAACCAGAGCTCTTAAACCATTATGCTAAACTGTCTCCCAGTTTTCAAGAGGCCCACTGTCAGTCATGACATTCCATCTTTAGCTGTATCAATATGACCATTAGGCTGTAATTCACAATGTAGTCATTGTACTAGTTTCAACAGAGTTCTAGATGCCTCTATGCCCATCTGCATGCTACAGCAGGAGAAATAGAAGCTCTGGAGTCAGATAGCATCCTTACTTCACCACTTACGTGCCGCATGACAATAGTGGACACTGTCAGTGCTCTGACCAGATCCCCCTGGAGTGTCCCTAGGTTTTGGCGTGTTTGCTTCTGACAGTTTGTATCTGTGACTCTTCAGGCTGAAACCCCCCTGAGGGAAACTTTACCTCTGATCACAATCCTGCTTGGCCTCTTCCCCTTCCCTGTTCCCTCATTCTCTTACCAATTTCGCCTGGGAGCACTTCCCAATAAATGACTGGGACATGAATCCTCATCTTAGGGTTTGCTTCTGGGGAACCCAACCTGAGACAAGGACCTAGAGCAGGGGTCACCAAATCCAGCTTGCCACTTGTTTTTGTAAATAAATTTTTATTGGAACACAGCTATTTTTATTCAGTTACGTATTGTCTGTGGTTGCCTTTCCACTAGTTGTGACAGAAACTGTATAGCCCACAAAGACTCAAATCTCTACTATTTGGCCATTTTCAGAAAAGGTTTACCAACATCCATCCCAGAGTAAATCTCATAATACTTATCACTCACCTCAAGGGGTTGTCATGAGGATTTAAAAAGTTAGAAAGAGCCCAGCACATTCCCTAGCACCTACTCAATTTATCTTTGTTGAGGTGGAACGTGACAGGGTACTCCCCAAAGTTGTGAGTCCTGTTCTTAGATCTTGGGAATCCTGCCTGGAAAGTTTTCCTTTTTGATTTTTAGACTTTTCTCCCCTCTATCCAGAAAAAGATACCTCCCCATCAAGCAGATTTTAAGGCGGTGTTACTCTGCCAATCAGCAGCATGAGAATCAGCTGTGGGTTTGTTGAAAATACAGATTCCCAGGAAGAAACCTAGACTGTCCCTGGAAGGAGACTCTCAGGGTGCAGTCCAGCTTTCCAGATGATTTTGAATGACACCAAAGCTTGAAAAACACATCTATGGTAAATCTATAAATAAATTCAATGGTTTAAAAGCACAAAATTCAAGAAAGTCTTTCTCTCTGGGGGAAAGGACTTTGATGGACCACACAGAAAACCTTGACTATACACAGAGCTTTTTATTTCACCAGGCATTATTCTAGGTATCTTTCATACTCACTCATCTTAAAACCCCAATACATAAGTACTCTTATTTTTTTAAGGCTGAAAAATGAAGGCACAGACAGTTAAGTATTTTGTCCAGGATTACACAGTTAAGATTACATGAGCCAAGATTCCAACATAATTAGCCACCTCCAAGGTCCAAGTACTTAAGCACTAGGTTACACTTCCTTCCTAGTCCTAGGAACGTTCTATTTCTCAAACTGAGTAGGGTATACACACATATTAGATTTATTATTTAGACCTTACATATATACATTATAGATGTCTCTTTCACATATATGAAATATTTCACTTAAACACATGCATGCTTTTACAAATACCAAAACAAACGCTATAATTAGAAGTAAACCCGTTGCTCAATCAAACCTCACTAGAACCCCCAAGACTGGCAGTGGGAGAAAACCCCGAGGAGGCAGCTGGACCTTTGAGAGTCCCACCTTGCCTCCCAGCGCTTGTTTCTTTTGGGGGATCGCACCAATCTCGGCTGCAATCTCCCCTTCGACCTCAAAGGGCGCTGTCCTCATCCTCACTGTACACGGGGCACAGGACCAAGTTTCACATAGGGCTCAGAGAGTGACAAGATAACTCTTTCTAGGCGACAATTGCTCCCGGTGACCATCGGCGCAAACAAAAAAGTGCTAGGCGTTGTGCTCGAGATGCCTGCACGTGCCTTATCCGACTTAAGCTGCAGTCCCATTTCTAGAAGTGAATCTGAAGCTCAGAACGAGTTCACGACTTAAGTCATACAGCCAACTAGTATTGGGACTTGAACTAGGTCCTCTGAGCTCTCCAGCGCTCGAGGCTGCTTCCTGAGGGTCCGGAACGGGTCCTGGGTCACCTACTACGCTCAGGCTCAGACTATATTTCTCCAGCGGGCCCCCGGACTAAGAATCTCTTGGCTCCTCTTTGCCCTGGCTAAACACTGCCGAGATTCTGAAAGTACTGGATCTTGGCTCCCAACTGGGGTGTCCTCTGAGAGGGGCAGACAGACGCAAAGAAAGGGGATGGGGCCAGGCCAGGGCAGGTCCAGCCAGCTCCATCTGGGCTGGGCAGCGCCTGGACTACACACCTAGCACGAGGATACGGTCTTCCGGCCGCAGCTCCGGCTCTAGGAGGGCACGGAAGGAAGAAAAGTCCCCGAACCACTCGTAGGGAGCAGAGTCGGCAGCGCTCCGGTAGCGCTGGTCCCAGTACTGCACCTCTCGGTACTCGCAGTTCTGCTCCGGTAACTCTGGCTGAGGCGCGGGGGCCCCTAGAGAGACCATGCTCTCCGCCGCAGGGCCTGCCCAGCAGCCGGCCGACACCTTTGGGCGGGGCTTGGCGCCCCTATGTAGCCAATCGGGATGGCAGAATGTGGGAGGCGTGGCCTTTGTGTTTCCGCCCACCACCTGAAGCGGTTCAACATAAACACGTGGAACTTCCGTCCCCTGCTAAGCGCTCTTCTAAAAATCCTCCGGCTGGGGAAACCATATCGTCCAGACCCCGACTCCTCCGGTTGTACTGCTCGCTCATTTCCGAGCCACACTCATGGTATCAGACTCACTTGGGCTCATCACTGCCTCCTCTCATATTTTTAGTTTGGCCGGCTCCTTCCATTAAGAAGTCTGAAAACTAATGAAAAACTCATTTCTTTCCTGTTTTGAGCACACAGAAGACTCTGAGGGGAGGCGGGGGGGGGGGGGGGGGCGGGGGGAGGGGGGGGGGGGACGACACAGATCTTTCCCTCCAGCAGGGACTGGCATGAACACAGATATTCCCGGCACAGGCGAAGTGTTGGGCTGGGGTCGCGGGGTAGGGGAGAGGAGACAGCGCGGGCAGAAATGTTACTTTTCTAGGCAAACGGTCGATCTACATTAGCGCCTGTGTGCCCTAAGTATGTAATGAAGAGAAAGACCATTCAAAATAAGGACTCGGGGAACTCTGATCAGCACTCACAACGTTGCGACGCCGGGCGCCGGGAGCGGAACCTAAGTGCCTAAGTGTCTGGCTTCCAGGGAGGCGGGCCCACAGGAACGGCGCACCGTGAAGATGGCGGCGGGCGTGCGGAAACGCGGCCGGGCAGGTCCAGCAGCACGGGCAATGGGACTCTGCGGGCAGTGGCTGCGGCGCGCCTGGCAAGAGCGGCGCCTACTGCTGCTGGAGCCGCGCTACACGCTGCTGGTGGCCGCCTGCCTCTGCCTGGCGGAGGTGGGCATCACCTTCTGGGTCATTCACAGGGTGGCATGTGAGTGCGCCGAAGGGGAGGGGAGGGGAGGGAGAGGGACCCGAACCCCTGACCCAAACAGGGACCCAGATTCGGATCTCAAATCCATACCCCGGATCCTACTTAGTCGTCAGTTGCAAACCCATATCGTTTACCCAAGTCCCAAGGCTGCTCCACAGAAAACCAATCCGGCTCTTAATCCCTCCCCCATGACGGAAGGGGAGACCCTAGAGATTGGCCTTCTGCCCCGAACGTACGGCCTGCCAGGCAGAGAAAGTAAACCAGGCTGGGAGTCGGAAGACCTGGGTCCGAGTTAATGTACTGCTGCTGCTGCTGCTTGTCTCCGTGGCTTTGGACACGTCACTTCTCGTGCGAGGTCTCAATTTTCTATCTGTTCAATTGAGATCTTGAAAGTCTCTTTTCAGCGACGGCGTTTTGTGATCACTGGAGTCCGTTTGGCATTATTGGCGGCTCTTTTCCAGGCTGAATCTAGACATGGGGCTTAAAGCTTTCTTGCTAAAGACGATTAATTCAAGACATTTATTGAGTGTTTATTATGTGCCTAACGCTATGCTAGGTGCCAGCGGTTCAGTGGTGAAAAACATAGACAGATTTCCTGCTTCAGTGTCTGGGTCTGGACAAAGATAAGTTAGCAGAAAATTATAGTGCATCATATTCATCATGGTAGTAGTAAGACAAGGTGCTATAAAGGACACAGGAGGGCACCTAGCCAGACTGGAGGAGTCGAGAAAGGCTTCCTAGAGTCTCCCTTGAGAGGTAAGAACTAGCCAGTTGAGCAAAGAGAGAAAAGAGGAGGGGGAAGAGAGGCAGAGCCTAAGCAGAGAGGATCCTGTTTCAGAAACCTCCAGTCAAAAGAGAAAGTCTGGTTCCTTTGAGGAACCAAAAGAACTTTTTTAGAGGCAGAACACAAATCAAGTGTGGGTAGTACTGAGGGATGGGACTGCAGAAGTTGAGACCAGATTATGAAGGGGTCTGGAAGCCTTAAGGTTACACTTAGCGTGGTGGTTAAGAATTTAGGACCCCATGAGTTCCGATCTGAATTCTACCCTTCCTAGCTCACTGACCTTGAGCTAGTCACTTACCCTCATTAATTCATAGGTTCCTCTTCTAAAAATGGGAATAATAGAGTTTGGTCTTTATTTTAAGAGCCATGGAGAATCATTGAGGGGTTTTTCTATTATATTGGGGTGGGAACTATATTATAGTGGGGTGAAAGTGGAAGCTGGGTGCCTAATTAGGAAGCTTTTGCATCATTGAGGCTAGAGATTATATTAGGCCCAAATTTGAATATGTAACAGCAGAGAAGGATGAGATAGTAGAAATATTTAGGATGAAGGATAGGCATGATTTGGTGACTGGTGGTAGGAAAGGAGAGAGAAGGAAATATCAAAGATGTTACCCAGATTTGTGGCCTGGGCAGCTGGGACATTGATGGTGCCATTCATGGAACCCAGGAAGGAGAGCAGATTTGGAGTTGAAGATCGTGAGTTCAATTACAGACATGTTGAGTTTGAGATGTCTGGGTTCACCCAGTGAATGTCAGATAGGCAGTTAGATAAGGAGTTATGATAGAAGTGCTGGGAATGAGCTAGAACTCTGTGCTTGGATGGGCTGGAGATATAGAGGGCAGACAAATTCAGAACTTGGAAGTAACCACATCATCCTGTCCTTTTCCAGATACAGAGATCGACTGGAAGGCCTACATGGCCGAGGTAGAGGGCGTCATCAATGGCACCTATGATTATACCCAGCTGCAGGGTGACACCGGACCTCTTGTGTGAGTGGGGATAGGAGGATCAGCAAGGATGTGAGGGGCTGACTGGATACCAGGCTGTGTGGCCTGACCCAGACTCACGTTCCCTTTCATCTTCTAGGTATCCAGCCGGCTTTGTATACATCTTTATGGGGCTATACTATGCCACTGGCCGGGGCACTGACATCCGTATGGCCCAGCATATCTTTGCTGTGCTCTATTTGGCTACCTTGCTGCTTGTCTTCTTGATCTATCATCAGACCTGCAAGGTGAGTCCATGCTACCGAGACCAGGGGGCCCCAACCTGGGAGGGCTGGGGAGCAGAGATGGCTCAGAGTTGGTAAGCTGACCTTGTTCCCCACTGTGCCTACCTCTCAGGTACCTCCCTTCGTCTTTTTCTTCATGTGCTGTGCCTCTTACCGTGTCCACTCCATTTTTGTGCTGCGGCTCTTCAATGACCCGGTGGCCATGGTGCTGCTCTTCCTCAGTATCAACCTCCTGCTGGCCCAGCGCTGGGGCTGGGGCTGCTGCTGTTTCAGGTCAATACTCCTCCCTTCTGGCCCCCTCTCTCACTTTTTAAATTTACATCACTTTCTCCCTAATTTTCTGCAGCAGAGGGAGTAAGAGTGGCCAGACAATGTGGATTAGTCAGGGCCCTGTTAAGCAGGTCCAGGATCTATAGAAAGGCTCTGCTCTCACCACCCCCACCCTGCCAAAACAACCCCCCCTCCCCCATTTCTTCCTTCCAGACAGTATCTGTTATTGGAGTTGGTCCTTGCCCATTCTAAATACTCAGTGTGTATACTGGCTCAGTCTGGGCAGAGAGACAAGGTGTTTGCCCCCTGCCCTCAGCTTCCTCCCAGGCTGCCTTACCCTCCCTCCGGCAGGTCTGAGTGTGGGCCCCATCCAGGA
Source organism: Equus quagga (assembly GCF_021613505.1). Taxonomy (NCBI): domain Eukaryota; kingdom Metazoa; phylum Chordata; class Mammalia; order Perissodactyla; family Equidae; genus Equus; species Equus quagga. Next base: position 37,460,305 of record NC_060270.1, read on the forward strand.
GCTTGCTGGCAGGGGAGGGGAGGAGTTGCTATAGTGATGGTAGGGAGTACATCTCTGGGTGGGCTGCATGGCCCTGGAGCTGATCTCAGCCCTTCCTCTCCCCTGCCCTCCCCAGCCTGGCAGTCTCTGTGAAGATGAACGTGCTACTCTTCGCCCCTGGATTACTGTTCCTTCTCCTCGTGCAGTTTGGTCTCCGTGGAGCCCTCCCCAAACTGGGCATCTGTGCTGTCCTTCAGGTACCCCCGCCTCACCCGTTCCCCTTTTTAATGAAGGGGAGGCCACTCTTTTTGGCCTCCTTCCATCCTTGAGACTTCCTCAAAGCCAAGAGACAGGGGTTTGGAGTTGATTCTGCTCCTGGCAGCCACTACCCCTGGGCTTTGGTTTCTTTAGCTGTAAAATAAGGGTGTTGAACTAGATGGTCTCTGAGGACCTTTCTAGCTCTGCCCATTTATGACTTGGTGAATCCAACTTAAAGCACTGTTATTACTTGCCTCCTCAGCTTCTTTGGCCCCAGGCTGTGGCCTGGGTTGTGGGCTGGCTTTCCTGCTATCCTGGTGGGAATTAGAGAACCAATGAGTCCTACAACCTTTCCCACTCCCCTCAGTGATTAGCATGGTGCTGAGGTGAGCCTGGACAGCTCTGCTGACATCACACCCATCCTCAGGTGTTGCTGGGGCTGCCCTTCCTGCTGGAGAACCCCATCGGCTACCTATCCCGCTCCTTTGACCTTGGCCGCCAGTTTCTCTTCCGCTGGACAGTTAACTGGCGCTTCCTCCCAGAGGCCCTCTTCCTGCATCGTGCCTTCCACCTGGCACTGTTGGCCGCCCACCTCACTCTGCTCTTGCTCTTTGCCCTCTGCAGGTGGCACAGGTGAGAAAGAGGAACAGTGCCATGGGCAGAGATTGGGGAAGGAATGAAGGGTCCAGGCCCTAGGAACTCCTTGGGGGAGATTTTGAGCTCGAGGGTGAGTTGAGAGCTTGGCACACAATGGGGGCTTGATAAATGTCTGAATGGCTTCTCCCTAGGACAGGGGAAAGTATCCTGTCGCTGCTGAAGGATCCCTCCAAAAGGAAGGTTCCACCCCAGCCCCTCACACCCAATCATATCCTTTGAATCAGCAAGGTAAGTCCTGCCCTCTCCAGGTGCAGGTGGGGTCCTGGTCAGCTAGGCCTGGATGGCTGGGACCTGGGGGAGGGAAAAGGAGGTACCAGTAATAGCCATAGGGCCCATGCATAGAGCTCCTGCTCTGCACCAAACACTGTGCTGAGCACTTACATATTTAAGCACATTTTATTCTTAATTCTGAATATGATTGAGTTGCCATTATGTGTTCTGACTCTGCTTTGTGCTTTCTAAGAGATTTATATACATTCTAACATTTAAAGCTAACAAAAGACCCTAAGATAGGGATATATTTTTATTATCCTCATTTTACAGGTGGCAAAATTAGGGCTTTAAGAGGTTAAGTAATTTACCAAGGTCACACAGCCAGTGAGTAATGGACTCAGTAGACCTTATGGCCCTGGGTATTACTGTCTCCATGTTAGATTGAGGAACAGGTGTAGATTGGTTAAGAAACTTGCCCAAAGGTCTGCATTTAGGAATGGGAGAGCCCGGGGCTATCTGACCCAAAAACTTTTGCCCCTCTGCTTTGGAACCTCCCTGTCCGACAACCCCACCCCTCACCCCTGCCCACCCCAACTCCTGCCTCTTCTGCACCTGCCCTTGGCCTTGACCACTGCATACAGATTGTTTCTACCCTCTTCACCTCCAACTTCATTGGTATCTGCTTCAGCCGCTCCCTCCACTACCAGTTCTACGTCTGGTATTTCCACACACTACCCTACCTCCTGTGGGCCACGCCTGCACGCTGGCTCACACACCTGCTCAGGTACCGGCTGGGACAACCTGGGGGAGTGGGAAGGGCTAGGGAGCCCCTCATCCCAAGGATGTGACCATGGAGGGGCTGGGGTGAGCTAAAGGGTCTAGAAACTGAACAGAACCTGGAGCTTATTTCTCATCTCCAGGTTGCTGGTGCTGGGGCTCATTGAGCTCTCCTGGAACACATACCCATCCACATCCTGCAGCTCTGCTGCCCTGCACATATGCCATGCTGTCATTCTGCTGCAGCTCTGGCTGGGCCCCCAGCCTTTCCCCAAGAGCATCCAGCACAGCAAGAAAGCCCACTGAGATCCGCCTCTTCCCCTCCAGTCCATTTTCAGGACCCTGGATGGGGATGGACTCTGTGCCCTTCCCAATAAACCTTACCAAGTCCACCTTGGTATATGGAGGGGCCTGGACCAGGCTGTGAGGGGCATGCATGCGGCAGATAAAGAACTCATTCAGGCAGTCCTAAGAGGCACTTTATTGCATAGGTTTTGGGGACTGTGGCTCTCTCCCCTTCCACTGCACTGCACAGAGCTCAGAGGGAAAGGGGTACCGGGTGGGAGGAGTGGGAGAGAGCACAGGCAGGCACTTTCTGTGGGGGCAAGAGGATTCTGGGAAAGGAATGAGAAGCAGTGGGGGGCAGGCTGTCACCAGCCCACCCCTTCCCAGCACCAAGAAGCCGGCCCTGGGTGGCAGTGACTTGCGACTGTTGGGGGGCGCCAGCCTGAGCAACACGCAGCCCTCACATGTTTGCTGGGCTGTAGCACAGCAGGTGTAGCTGCAGGTTCTGGTCCCAGTGGCGCAACAGCAGGAAGAGACCCCGGGCTGCGGCCTTGAGGGCAGCCAGGTCGAGGCCGTCAGGCAGGTGCTGAGCCCGCAGCCAACAGTCGGCCTTAGCTGCTGCCAGTTCCCATTCGCCAAAGGCGGCTGCACAGCGGTGCTCCAGCCACGCGAGCGCCACAGCCGTGGCCCAGGTCCGGCCCCGCAGGTCGGCACCACAGGGCCCTTCCGCTCCCTCCGAGGCCTCCGTGTCTGAGCCCCGCCCACTGTCCGCCTGGCCTGGACCCTCGGAGCCCGAGCTCGGGGATGGGCTGCAGGAGGCCGTGGCGCTGTCACCCTGGCCGACACCAGGACCTAGAAGTGCCCAGGGAGATGACGCCGAGGTGGGGCTGAGGCTGGCGCGGTGCGCAGCGAAGGGCGAGGCGCGGCACAGGCGCTCCTGCGGGATGCGCACCGCCGCGCAGAAGGGGGCGTCCAGGCGAAAGGAGCCCGGCGCCTCCTGCAGCCGCACCTGAGGAGAGAGGAGGTGGGGGGAGAAGCGAGCTGAGACGGCGCCCTGGCCCTGGCAGCGCCACCCTCCACCTCCCGAGTCCTCACCAAGGGCAGATAGTCATGGTCGCTGCCATCACTCTTGCCGTCACTGGCCTGACCCATGTTGGGGCTGCAGAGTTTACGGCTGTCTGGGCCTCTGACTTTCCGACGGCCCAGACTGAGCCTGGAGGGAGGCTGGGGAGGTGGGCGATGAAGACCTCTGGTGGGGGCTGCAGGGGCCCCTGAAGCAGGCTTGGAGTTGCCATTTAGGTCCTGGTCCCATCCGCCTGCCAGAGAGCCTCCGTGCGGTCCTGCAGTGGGGCCAGGCCATCAGTTCCAGGAGAGGCCCCTAAGCCCGCCTACTCCCCACTATTGCCTCAGATTGGGGTGTTACCTTTAGAGTGGACAACTGCGGGCAGAGGAGCTGCGTCTTGGCGGTCCTGAGAGGCAGGAGGGGTGCCTGGGGGCTCTGCTGGCTCTGCAGGGACACAGAAGGCAGGTGAGGTTTGCCCAGGAGGGTGGCCAGTGAGGTGAGGTGTGGCACCTGAGGTCACCTGGGAGGAACTCTACCTGAGCTCCGCACCTGCAGGGCTGAGGGCAGGACCTCCCTAGTGGTGGCGTCTACAGCTACAGGGCAGGTGAAGCAGGAGGGGGCAGAGCTGACCTTGCTTGTCTGAAGGGCTCGGAGCCAGGACCTCCGGGCATGGCCTGCGAAACCAAGGAATAGCATCGTGAACGGGTGTATGTGTAGGGGCGGGGGTTCACTTACCCCCTACAGAGGGCTTTGTATAAAAACTTCTCAGTGCTCCTCATAGCTTCTCCCTCTGTCCTGGCCCCCTGGCCAGCCAGAAACAACATTCTTTACACCACCTGTAGGAATCATCGACTGGTTTCTTTTTCCATCTACTCATTTCAGGCGTGTCTAATAGAACTTTCTGCGGTGATGAAAATGTTCTGTATTTGTATGATCCTATATGGTAGCCACTATTTACATGTGACTCTTAAGCATCTGAAATGTGGCTAGTGCAACTGAAAAACTGAAATTTTAAATTTATTTAATTTTAATAGTCTTCCCAAATGACAGGTTTCTTTTTATATTACGGGCACCATGAATCATTACAAGATCACATTTCCCTCTGTGTTGGGTGCTAGGAAGCTTGCCGATTTGGGGTCCTATGCTTGCAGGGGCACATAACCTCATGGTGTGCATCTTTAATATGACCTCATTCTCCACTTCTTTTATTATCCCTTTTTTCCCATTGCCTTGCGTAATTTTTTTTCTTGTCACTGTGGATGAGCCACCTCAAATCATTTGTGAGCAAGGTGAGATAGAGAGAATGATCAAACACACAGACCTATGCCTCTGCTACTCTGTGCCCCATACAGGCTCCTTGGGCCCTGACTGGGCCCACCAGCAACTCACCCCGGTCAGCCATGGTCTCGGTCCCTCCTCGGAGAGCCAGCTGCTCATTGTCCCGGACCAAGGAAGCTGCTGTCAGCCGATGAAGTGCTTGGTCCCAAGCACCTTCTCTTTCAGGGGGTGACGGAGACAGCGAGCCATCATCCCCAGGCCCCCATAGTGTCTCTAGCCCAAGACCCACCTCCCAGCACATAGGCTGCTCCCCACACAGGGCCCGGATCACCACATGGCAGCGTGGAGTGAGGGGAGCCAGTGGCACTGCTGCAGGGGCCGACTCCCCATTGGGGGGCACAGCTGTGAACAAGAAGGGTGGTTCCATCAACATGTCCCAGTCCATGGGGGCTGGGGAGAGCAGGTTTCCTGGGGAGAGACAGTGGCAGAGCAGAGGCAGTGTGGTGCCCTGGACTCCACCTCCCCAAGGCCTCCTTGGTGTCAGAATCCAGCTCCCCATCCAGTCCTTACCTGAGTCATCCAAGCCCTGTCCCAGCTGCTGCCCTGGCTCAGGGCCCGGCCCATCTGGGGCTGCACCCAGAGAGGGATGCCGGGGGCAGCCGGGAACTGGGTTCACCCGGCCTGGGGGTGATGAGAGGCTTCGGCCAGCCAGAGCCACTCTGCATCGACGGCCCAGCACCTCAGCACTTAAGGCTCCAGCCTGCACTTGAGAAGTGGGGTCCACTGGTCAAGGAATGCAGAGCTCCTGGCCATCAAACTTAGACACACAACGGGCCACATGCCCCTTCGTCTGAAACCCTGGATGGCTGCTCACTACCCTTAGCAGTAAGGCCAGGCTCCTTATGGCCCCAGCCCCATTCCCAGTGTCATCTCCCTCCACGCCCTCTTTCTCACTTGAGCTTGTTGCTTGTCTCTGTTTTCGTTCATATCTTTGCTCTCTTTGCTTGCCTAACTTCTACTTATTCTTCCAGACAGGACTCTTGCCTTCCTGACTCCCTCAGACATGGTTAGTCACCTTGACTCTGAGCCCCCATAAAACCGTGTCCCTGTGCTCATCACTGTGTTGCATGGTATCATCATTGTATATTTACCCATCTATTTCTTCAGCTAGACTTAATAGTAACCACTGCGAAATTTATGGCATACAGCAGATGGTCAATAAATAGTTTGCTGGATACATGGAAAATGGATGTGGACTGAATCTCACCTTGACTGGAGTGAGTGGGGGTACAGGCAGGGGGCAGGAGCGAGAGCCTGCAGGTTCTCCACAAGCCAGGCTGCGGCAGCCCTGCTGAGAAGGGGGATGCAGGGCAGTACTGCCCTCAGGGGAGCCAGGGCCCTGGGAACCAGGGGACTCGCTGCTGCCTGTGGAGCCTGGGCCTGGCTCGGGGCTGGCAGAGCAGTGGGTGAGCACATACTGCTCCCGGATGTATGAGGACTGGAAGATGCGGCGCCATATGGCTGTGTCAGAGGAGGGGTTGGGTCCAGGATCGGTGACTGGATCTGTCAGAGCGTCAGTACCTGCTGGGAGACAGGAGAATAGACCCCAGCCCTGGCCTCCCACTGCCCACTCCTTCTCCAACGCAGCCACACACATACACCGGGGCACTCACTGTGCTCTGAGTCCCCCGCAGCCCATGGGCTGGACAGCTCTGCTGACACAGTGCCTGTTCCCAGTGGCTCCGAGGTGCCAGTGGGCTCAGTGCCAGGGCTGGTGGCAGATGGCGCCTCCTCTGGGGACGGGAACACGGAGCCACCTAAGCTCTGCCAGCCAGGCTCTTGGCCCTAGAGAGGGATAGTCATTGGGAAAAAAAGCAGATTGTAGTTATACATAAACTCTTTCCAAACAGGATTTAAGATGGCATACCGCAAGAGCCAGTAAAGTTAATAAACCAGAAATGGAAGCATATATGCTAGCCATGGGGTTAATAGAGCTGCTGTGGCTGAGCTTCAGGTTTGGCCCTGAGCTTCCCAGCAGCCAGGCAAAAAGGCAAACCGTCCATTATACAGCTCTCATGATCAAAAAGGAGGAAGTATGCTTAGTTCTTCTGGAGAGATAGAGCTCTTCATAATAACTATCACTTCTCAAACTCCTATGTGTCAAGTATCCTACCAAGAACAAGTACAATATGACCTCTAATTACAACAACGCTATAAAAAATAAGTATGAGGAAATTGTCTCAGAGAGGTTAAGTGACTTGCCCAAAATGAAATGGCTAGCACATGGCAGAGCTGGGATCTGAGATTTCATCTAGACTATGCTCTGTCTGTCCCTGAGTGTTAACGAGAGATAATCAGATGGTGCTTTCTGTAGGGCACTGTGTGCAGTAATGAGCAAGTTTTGACAAGAATCTCACAGCAAATGCTGGAGCTTTTTTCTGTGGCTTTGTGCTTTAGTGTCCTTTGGTAAAAGCCAAGGGCAACCCTTTGCAGGACAACCCAGTGGAAGACATCCTGAGAGGGGCAGGTTGCAGTCACCCTGGGGGGGGGGGGCCAGTGTGATCTCTGGGGAGGCCTTGGGAGTAGGAGAGTTTGGCAGAGAGAGGCACAGGGAATGGAAGAAGGGTTTTGAAGAGATGCGGGGGCTTCAGCCATCCCAGGCCCACCTCCCACACCCCAGCCTAGGCCTACCCTGGGAGGGCGGGGCCGGAAGCTATCCACCCTGAAGAGTGAGCAGTAACCCAGCAGCTGGTCGCCAGGGTAGAGTGCTGGGATCTCCCGGGGGGTCAGTAGTGCCTCCACTGCGTCGGGCACAAACCAGTCTACAGAGATGTCACTCAAAGCGGGCTCCAGTGCCTTCCGCAGAGCCTGCACCAGCTGTGAGGAGTGGCCAGAGGGAAGTCATGGGAGAGAAAGAGGTGCCACAGAGCCGACAGAATTGCCCTTCCCCTGATGCCATCTGCCCAGCCCCTGGGCTGAGGGGAGCAGAGTCACAGTGGGGGTAGGAAAAAACAAGGGGACTGAGTGCTCAGTCCGCAGGGCTTGGTCTGTCTCCTGGCCTGAGCTTGCCACGTGGATGAGCAAGATTTTCCAGGACATGGCTCAGTACCAGGACAAAACCAAGAATAAGATTTGGGGTGTGGTCGGAGGCCATGTACCCCCACCTTTGGCCTCCTGAAGCACCCACAGAAGCTCCAGCAGCTCCCCCCGATTGGCATCTCAAGAGAAGGTAGGGATTGGAGTGGTCAGGGTGCCAGAGACCCTGCCACCTGACTGGGTTCTGTTGGAGACTCAGGGTAACTTAGGACACGGGCTTCCAGGAGTCGGGAACAGGACCCAGGCTCAAGCTCACCAAGGGCTGCAGCCTCTCCCCAGGCCTCAGGAAGTAGGCTTGGCCCCTGCTGAGGGCAGACAGACCCTGGAGCAGCTGGTGGCAGGCGGGCCCCAGCCCAAAGGAGAAGCACCTGATGAGGGAAGGGAAGCAGCTGTGACCCTCAGGAGCTTCTTGAAGGAGTTGATTTCAGGCACCTGGCTCTGCCCACCCCATACCTGGCTGCCCCCCTGTGCCACCTCATGAGCTCCAGGGTTTGGTGGGTAACAGTGGCCATGGGCGAAGCAGCAGTGAGCAGGAACAGCTGCCGAGGGTGGGCCCTATGCTGGGGCTGCCCCATGGCCCAGTCCAGCGCAGCCAGCACATCTGGGGGACCACTCACAGCCTGCAGGGTCTCAAGGCTCTCACAGATTAGCTGCACAGTGTCCTGGAGAGAGAAGGCAGAGGCTGGGCCATGCTGGGCTGAAACATCTCCCCCAGGACCCCAAATCCCTGGGCCACACTCACATCACTGCAAGGCCGGCTCTCTAGGAAGAGGGGCTGCACTGACGTGCCAAATATGGCCAGGTTGATGAGCGTCTGGGACGGGAGCGACTTCACAGCCAAAACAATGGCATCCTGGGGAAGGCCAGAGAGGACAGCGTGAGGCAGGCCCCACGGGCACTGGTAGAGAGTGAGGGACAGCAGATTGCCTGCCTTCTCCAGGCTCTCTGAGTGAGAGTCCGGAGTGTGAGGGAGACTCTGAGTGCGTGTGCAAGGCACTTGTGTATATGACTCTGGAGGTGTATATGACACTTGGGTTTGGGCTTAGGTGTGACTGACTATGCCTTTATGTATGAGAGAGGCTCTTGGAATCTGGGAGAGATGCCTGCATGTGTATAAGAAACAGAGAGACACGTGTGTGTGTGTGTATGTCTTCAAGAGGCTGCCGCCAGCCCACCTCAGACCCACTGCCTCACCCAGCCCCCGGGCCTGCCCACCCCGTGTCCCCACAGGCCTTGTGTGCTATGCTGCTGCCATCCAATAGGAAGAGGAGCTCCCGCGTAGCTGAGCCCAGCTGTCCAGGCTTGGAGCTCAGGTCTGGGCAGAAGCTCAGCACCAGCACGGGGTTCAGCAGGATATCCTTGTGGAAGCGTCTCTGCAGGAACCACACCTGAGACAGGAGCCCTGCGTCATCCTGGGCCAGGCTTAGTGTCACTCCAACCTGGGCTACCAGCAGGACCCAGCCCTGGGGCCTTTTCTGTCTAATCCACCCAGAGGGGGCACCTTTCTGTAGTCATTGGAATAAAGGCCATAGCAGAGGCAGGTGGCTGTCCTCTGCCTATGTCAGACTTAGCCCCCATCCTCTGAGACACATCTCAGGGAGACTTGCATGGGCCCTCCTATGACAATACTCATCAGCCCTCTGGAATGGTGGTGGCAGCTACTGAGAAGCCCTGGTGAGAGCAGAGGCCCCCCACCCATCCCAACATGAGTCGGCTTGCCTGCTCCTCATGCACAAATACAGCCAGCAGTGCGGCCAGGGGTCAGACCAGGACCCCAGGCAGCCATACCTGCCGGTCCCCATCACTGTCCCTTCTCTGCAGCCTCTGGAAATCCCGGCGGGCCCTCACCCGGGCCTCATATTCTGCTGAGCTCAGGCTGCCGGCCTCCAGCATCAGGTGCGGCTGGTGGGGCTCTGAGGAGGAAGAGACACAGCTCTGTCAGGGAAGTCCTTGTCTCTGGACTCCAACTGCCCAGTCCCACTGCCCTGGGAGGACCTTGCAGTTCCAGCCTCCCTGCACCACTGGGCGCCACCTCACAGATGACGTGGTCCATCTGGTTTGCGGCCTGGAAATTTAGACTTGAAGAATGCTACCCAGGTGGTCCTGAAGCAGGTCAGAGTTGCCCAGTGCAACTCCCCACTGCATGCCCCAGCCTCTTACCACTAGGGTGCAGCAGGATCTCCAAGACCCGGTCACAGCGGTGGCCCTCTGCCAATGTGACACAGATGGTGGCTGCGGAGCTGGCATGAGGGGGCGCATCTGCCCGCAGAGCATGAGAGGGGCTCTCCAGGCCTGAGGGACATAGAGGCAGGGAGAGGCGATGATTGCCCCACCCCAGGCCAGCACTGAGCGCAAACATCAGCTCCCCAGACAACAGTGGTGTGGGCAAGCTCCTGACTGATTGAGCTCAGCTCTGAGCCTAATCTATGGGGTCAGTGGACGAGGGGGGATTTGCCTGCTTATGAAAGGCTGGGCAGTAGATTCCCAGCTCTGTTCCTGGCTCGCCAAAGACTTATACATCAAGCAATTGCTGATTTAGCATCCTTTCCAGCCTCTTGCACAAGGGAATGCCACTTCTTCACTTGGATTGGTCTCATTGTAAGCATCTCTCTTCCCATTGGTGAGCGGAGTGGGATATAAATAAATTACAATGACACACCTAGGGGTGTGTGTGTTATGTAGAAGCAGCCAGGGAGTGCTCTCACTGTGAGACTGGAGGTTCCCAAGGCTTAGGTACCTGTCTTCTTCTGTCCTGTGTTCCTCCCATCCCCAAGCCTTGAATTATTTCCCAGTCAGCTACACTGGGAGGGGCACCCACCTGCCAGCAGGCACGGCCCAGTCACCAGCATCTCGAAGGAGAAGGTGTATGGGGCCGGGCAGCGGGCAGGGCCTGAGAACACGTCCGGAGGGGCAGCTGGCTCCTCCCAGGCCAGCCCTTCCTCCTGAGGGCTGCCCACCCCGAAGCAGCTGGTAGGGCTGGAAGGGAGCATGAGGAGGGTCACTGAGCCACTACCAAGGCCCCTAGCCCCTCTGGCTGACTGGCCCCAACCCTTCCTCACCCTGCCCATCCCCCGGGACCCCCTGCCAAAGCCCCCTCACCCGCACTAGACCCAGAGAAGCCGAGGGAGGGACGAAGAGAATCACCATAGGCCCAACCTGTCATCACAGAGCCCCGGAGGCCTGGGGGGCCCCAGCGGGCCTTGCAGGGCCAACGGGGTGAGCACAGAGGGCAGAGCCACGCGCAGCACCCCATCAGGCCTTGAGGGCAGCTCCCGGCTGCTGCGCAGGGTCACTGTCATGGTGCCGGCCGCGGCGATGAGGCCAGTGGGCAGCACCAGCGTGGACCGGGCCTGGGCCAGATCCAAGACAAGATGACCTATGATGAGTGAGAAAAGGGGTCAGAAGGGGCTGGAAGCAGAGGAGATGGAGGGAAATAGGGGTGGGAGCAGGCACTGAGTCAGGGGAGCCTGGGCAAGGGGGACTTTTGAGGTTGAAGGGACACTGGGCTAATGCATTGGTGATGCAGGATGGAGGCATGAGATGAATGATGGTAGGAGAGGCAGGTTAATGGTAGAAGGCTCTGGCTGTCATCAGGAAAGGGAGAAGTGACATCACTGCTAATGGAGGGTTGAAGAGGAGAAGGGACCATGTCCACACCACACCCAAGATCCTGGGGGACCCATACCTTCTGCCCCTACCCATTCAAACCTTGGACATCATCTTCCCAAAGGACCCTCCCTTGTGGACTGACATCCCCGGTAGCCTGGAACCCAC
>NC_060270.1:37476684-37502506 GCF_021613505.1 Equus quagga
GGATCCGTCAAGAGTACCTCTCCCCACCCTCGCAGAGCTGATCTGGGAGTAGGGGGCGACGGCAGTCGCCGCCGCCCCCACAATCGAGCTGTCAGGGGATGCTGCAGGCTGGGTCCAGGGATCGTCCCCTTCCCTGCGGGCAGCCCCAGCCTCACCGTCGCGTCCTCTGCAGAGTTCTGGGCGCCACGCCGGGACCAGGGTGGGTGGTGCTGCCTCTGCGCCCGGGCTGCACTCAGTCCCGGCACCTGCTGGGCACCGGCTCTCGACTCCTGCTGCGGCCGCTGTGAGTCCGCGCAGGGGCGTCGGCCCTGCGGGTGCTGGTCCCGCCCCAGCTCGGGAAGGCAGCCCCTCCAGCCGGTCTCGGCCCCGCCTGCCGCTGCAGCGGGGCTGATGCTCCCCCCCACTCCCCGCCCCCTTCTGGCGCCGTACCGCCTCCGCGCCAGCCCTGGCCGCTGGAGCCAGACACAGCGCCGCAGTGCAGGGACCACGTCCCCACCGCCGCACGGCCCCCCATCAATTCAGGACCGAGACCTCTGAGGCCCCACCCTTTACGTCCTTCAGGAAGTGAGGCGTCCTGCAAGTGCAGCAGAGCCTCTCAGTCTGCAGCCCTCCGGCGCTGCAGCGACCCCAGCTGTCCCAGTATCAGCCCAGTCCCCTCCCTGGCTAGGTTTTCCATCACTGTAGTGATCCCCCTCATCACTGCAGCCACCCCCCCCCCCCCCCACCCCCACACCCCCAAGCTAGCCCCTTTCTTTTGCAAAGTGATCCTTCATCATTGCAGGAACCGTCCCCCATCCCTGCAGATATTTTCAGCTCCTGTGATCACTTCAATGACCACTCACCCCAAGCAGAGATTCCCCCATCACTGCAGCGACTTCCCCCCAGCCCCACGCAGCCAGCCTTCCCATCACTGCAGTGCCATCTTCTCACTTTATCTGGGGGTAGGGAGAGGGGGCAAGATGCCCCCCTCCAGCTGTAACTCCCTGGTTCTTTCAGTTGCCCACCACCTTGGAAGTGAGGCCTTCCAGCCTGCAGAGCCTTGTGGCTGCAGCCCCCATCATAGCACTGACCCCCACTCCATCACTGCAGCACCTGCAGGAGAAAACATGCCTGCTTGTAAACAGGTCCCTTGTCATTGGCAGAATTTTCATGCAGCTTGATACTGTTATGCTGCAAAAGATTAGGGAAGTCTGTAAAACCTCTCCCAGGATCCCTGAGGGAGAGTCTGGAAGTCTTGGGGAAGGGACCGTGTTTGGGTATCACCCATGGATGCTTTCTTGCAGAGGCCACAGTGAGATTTTGTAAAGAGAGCTTGAGAAGAGCTAGGAACAGGCTTTCAAGCCAGAGAACCCCACATACTCAGGGTTCTCAGCCCTCCTCATTTACTCTATCCTTCTGATTCCAGTCACTATCACCATACTGGCCCCAGTTGGGATCCCCTGCCTCCTTGAGCACCTGAGCCCTCAACCCACCCCTTTCCCTTGCTCAAACCACTTAGCATGGTGGAGATCGCTTGGCCTTTTCCCAGGGAACTTCATGGGTGGAAATTCACAGGAACGATGCAGGAAGCATAGACACCATCACAATGATCCAGCCCAGAGGGGGCTCCAGCTGGGTGCCAGCCCTGTTGTTTCCACACTGTCTGAGCCATGGTTCCATTGACCCCCCTCCTCCCTTCTCTGCTGAACCACCCCAGCCTCATTCTGAGTAAGGGTCTCTCTTAAAGGCTTAGAGGAGAAACAGTGGATGGTGAGTAGACTGAAGGGCCCTTCAGGGGATCCAGGTCTCCAGGCAGGACCAGCCCTAGCCCGGAGGGCTCCCCAGAAGTCCAGGCAGTGACCACCTCCCCATGGGTGTTTTGTGCTCTGCCCCTTCTGCAAATGGGTATTATAAAAGCATTTAACAGGGAGCTTTTAGGAGGAGCACCTAACCTGGTGGTGGTGGGAGGGGGTGCCATTTAAGCTGAGTCCTAAATGGGAGTTAAGCAGTGAAGGGGAAGATGCTTTATGCAGAGGGATCAGCTCATCAAAAGGTAAGAGAACCAGAGGTCTAAGGAAAGTATAAGTTGGTGTGTACTTGTTTTTTCTCTTAATATTTGTCAAGCACTTACTATAAGCTAGGCCCTGCACTAAGCACGGATTACCTCCGTAAGGATCAAAACGGCCCTAAGAGGTAGGTTCTATTATCGTATTACAGGTGAGAAAACCAAAGCCCGGACAAGGGAAGTAACTTGCTCACGATAAGCTAGTAAAGTGGTGGAGCCAGGATGCTGAACTCAGATGGTCTGGCCTCAGAACCTTTATTCTGAAACTATCCCCATAGACAATACGGTTTTCTTGATGTTTATTTTCTGGTTTATTCTCTTTGATTTTCCCTAAATCTCTTTTACTTCAATGTTTTTTTTTTTATTGAGAGAGAATTAACATATAACATTGTATTGGTTTTAGGTATATAACATAATGATTTGATATAGGTATATATTGTGAATTGATGACCACAATAAGTTTAGTCAACATCCACTTAGATTCCCTAAATCTCTTAATACACTTGCTTTTGAAAATTCCCATCAGTCTTGGCTGACCTCAAAAACAAAGGCACAGGTAGAGCAAGGGTTTGGCCTGCTGCCATGGCAGGGAGGCGGGCTGGCGGGGCCCTGGCAAGGATGAGACAGGAGCGGGTGGCTGAAGCTGGAGCCCACGGTCTCCTCTTGAGCCTGTGAGAAGCCCTGGAAGGAAGTGACCCTTTTCCTACCACAGCGACTGGCACACAGTAGGTAGCTAAGTGTTGGCTGACTCAGTTGCAGTGATGATGTCATGAAACGTGCTGGCTCTGTTAGTGACAATGACCCTGTTTTCTAATGTCTGTGTGGAGCAGGTAGCTAGGCCACCAAGCTCCCTGTCCAGGACATCTGCTCACCTCAGCTACAACCAAGCTGGCCTGTAGGGTGCTACCTTTCCTCTGATCTGGCCCAAGAGGGAGGTTTCGAACTCACCCCTCAACTCAGTCAGACACTGCCCAGGTTGGGGCTGGAACATGTCAACAACCTTTAGCAAGGGTGGTGGTGATGGGGGCAGAGATAGGGTAAACCTGAAGGGGAACCACCTTGGAAAATGACAGTCAGCCGGGCCACTTATTGCAAAGCACAGCTCATCTGTCCTCTGCTTGCAGGCTGCCTCCCTGCCTTTGGGGACAGTGGTCTTGTTTCCCCAAGCCTCAGAGCATCTATGCTGTCAGATTTGAGCTCCAGGAAGAGTTAGGCCTTGAGAAAGAGGAGGTTTGCCTCCTGCTTGTCTGAAGCTTCATCTCCAAAATCCCAGGCCATGTCTGAAGCCCAAATGGGAAGATGGCTTTGCTCACTCATTCATGCATTCATTCAGCCAATCAGTGCTTCTTGCTGTAGTCCTCCATTTGCACAGGCTGAAGTTCTGGCAGGAAACAAGACAGCAGTAGGTCCTTCCCCTTATGGAAGGCATCCAACATACATCGGCATACAATTAATTTTTAAAATTCTGATTTGGAAATAATTTCCAAACTTATTAAAAAGTTGCAAGAATAGCATTTTTTTCCTGAGCCATTTGAAGATAGGTTTTTCACATCATGCCTCCTCACTCCTAAAAACCCCAGTGTGAGCTTCTTAAGAACAAGGACATGCTCTTACATAACCACAGAAGAGTTGTCAGATTGTGGAAACTTAACCTTGAAACAATGCTATTATCCAAACTACAATCGATATTCCAATTTCACTAATTGTTGCAAAAATGTTCTTCATAGATATCCCCTCCCCCAATCCAATCCAGAATCACACATCGCGTTTAGCTGATAGTTCTTTTTATAGTCTTCTTTGATCAGAAGTATTTCTCATTCTTTTTGTCTTTCACAATACTGGCATTTTTGAAGACTACTGGCCAGTTGTTTCGTAGAATGTCCCTCAGTTTGGGTTTGTCTGTTGTTTCCTCATGATTAGATTCAGGATATTCACTTTTGGCAGGAATACCACATAAGTGATGTTATATCCTCACTATATCACATCAGAATGTATATGTCACTTACTAATACTGATGATGTTAACGTTGATCATTGGATTAAGGTGATGTTTTAGAGTTCTCCAGAGAAACAAAATCAATAGGAGATATATCTACATCTATATCTATGTGTGTATACGTGTTTCTGTTTATATTTATATTTATTTATTATAAGGAGTTGGCTCACCCAATTATGGAGGCTGGGAAGCTCAACTTTGCAGTGCAGGCCAGCAGGCTAGAGAACCAGGAGAGCCGATGGTGCAGATGAAATATGAAGGCAGTCTGCCGGAGAATTCCCTCTTGCTGGGAGGCCCGTCATTTTGGTCTATTCAGGCCTTCGACTGATTGGATGAGGCCCATCCATATTATGGCAGCAGTCAGCTTACTTACAGTTCACCAATGTAAATGTTAATCTCATTCAAAACCACCCTCCAACACATGAGATGAACTGTCACAGGTGGTGTCTGCCAGGTTTTTTTCAGTGTAATGCTACTATTTTTCCTTTTGTAGTTAACTAAGTATTTTTGTAGGGAGACAGTTTGATTCTCTGAACTGTCCCGATCTTCATCACGATCTTACCTCCAAGTTTTAGCATCCATTAATGTCCCAATTAACATTTTATGTCAGTTTTATTGAGCTGTAATTTACATACAATAAAATTCACTGCTTTTTATTGTGGTAAGATACACATAAATAAAATTTGCCAAGCCAGCCCTGATGGCCTAGTGGTTAAAGTTCGGCACTCACCACTTGCGCAGCCCCATCTGTCAGTAGCCACGCTGTGGCGGCAGCTCACATAGAAGAACTAGAACAACTTACAACTAGAATATACAACCATGTACTGGGCGTTTAGGGAGGGGGAAAAAAACCCCAGGAAGACTGGCAACAGATGTTAGCTCAGGGCCAATCTTCCTCACACACACACAAAAAGAACAACAGAACGATAAGCTATATATATCACAAACATATATGAATCTAGCTATAGAATCTCAAAATATATCAAGCAACAGCTAGTTGACCAGCAAGAAGAAATAAATACAACAACAATTATAGTTAAAGATTTTAACACATTCTCCTTGCAAACTGATAGGTTAAAGACATAAAAATAAGTAACGTAAAACACCTAAAATATAAAATAAGTTTAGATACATTTAGATATTTAACTAACACTCATATCATGCTTACTATGTGTCAGGCACAGTTCTAAGCGCTTTGCAAATATTAGCTCATTTAATCCTCATAACAACTCTAAAAGGTAGATGCTATTGTTAATTGTTATTATTCCCATTTGTCAAAGAATCTGAGGCGTGAAAAATAAATAGAGCTTGCCTGAGCTCATACTGATATTAACCGGTGGGGCAGGGTTTGAAACTAGGCAGTCTGACTCCAAAGCTGATGCTCTGAACCACTATGCTATGCTTCATTCCACAAACAAGGGACACTCTTTTCATGTACATGTACACTCAAAAGATTTACAAATATAGGCCACAAAGAAAGACCAAAATTCATTCCAATGGATCAATTTCATAGAGACGATGTTCCCTAACCACATGCATTACAACTAAAATTAATAATAAAAGGAAAACTTTAAAAATATCATAAATACCACAACACAACCTTTAGAATGGCTAAAATCCAAAAACTGACAATTCCAAGTGCTGACAAGGATATGAAGCAACAGGAACTCTCATTCGTTGTTGGTGGGCACGTAAAATGGTACAGCAGCTTTGGAAGACAAGCTGGCAGTTTCTTACAAAGCTAAATATGGTTTTACCCCACAATCCAGCAATCATACCCCTAGGTGTTTACTCAACTGATCTGAAAACTAATGGTCAACACAGAAATGTTTATAGCACTTTTATTCATAATCATCAAAAACTGGAAGCAACCAAGATGTCCTTCAATAGGTGAACAAGCTGTGATACATCCATACAATGAAATACTACTCAGCAATCAAAAGGATTTAGATAAAATCAAGCCACACAAAGAGAAGAATTTTAAATGCATATGGTTAAGTGAAAGAAGACAGTCTGAAAAGGCTACAGAGTGTATGGCTGCCTTTATAGGACATTCTGGAATAGGCAACACTATAGAGATGGTAAACAAATTAGTAGTTATCAGGGTTTGTTAGGGGAGAAGAGTGCAATGAGGGTTGAATAGGTGAAACAGGAGATTTTGGGGGGCAATGAAGCTTTTTGTATGATACTGTAATAGTAGATACATGACACTATGCATTTGTCAAAACCTATAGAATTGTAGCACAAAGAGGGAACCTTAATGTATGCAAACTTTAAACAATCATTTAGGAGATTGGGGGACCCCAGGATAGAATGAAGAATGTGACAAAAGAATCTAACAGTCTTAGAAATGTATGAAACAACTTCAGTGAAAGAGGGGAGTGGGGGAATGATGCTGACCCAAGTTACTCTGGAAATGAGTAGAGGGTGTAAGACCAAAGGTAAATGAACTGTAGGTAAGCACTGTACTCTGGTTGATAAAATTGTTTCCCCTGGGGAAATGTGTTAACAATTTTGAAACTACTACACATGTACACTGGTTTTGAACAGTTAAGTAAATGAATGGTGGATGGTGGGAGTCAGGTTTCTTACTGTTGGAGTGTGAGGTTACAGACAAGGGGAGAAAGCTAGAATGATCCATGTGGTTGTGGCTTAGAGTTGGAGACATTAGTAAAAACTCATTTAGCTTAATATAGATACAGATGGCTACATATAGAAGTATTTATAGATACGTGTTTATATACATAAAACTAATTATTTGTAGGTGATATAATTATCTACCACAAAATACCAATGGAATAGTTGCAATACAAGCTGTTGCAACAGTGAGAGAATTCAGCAAGGTAGCCAGGTATAAAATCAATCTACAAAAATCAATAGCATATATCTGCATCAGCTATAACCAACTAGAAAATGCAAGTAAAAAGATGCCTTTCACAATAATGACAAAACCCATAAAATATCTAGGAATTTACTTAACCAAGACTATATGAGACCTCTATGAAGAAAACTTTAAAACTCAAATGAAGAACACAAAAGATGATCCAAATAACCACTGTCTTGGATGAAATGGCTTAATAACTAACAATGCTAGTTTTCCCCCAGTTAATCTATAATTCATTGCAATCCCAATTAAAATACATGAGGATTTTCTGAAGTGTAATAAACTTACTCTAGTATTTATACAGAGTAATAGTTTCAAAATTAGCAAAGTCAAAATAGAAAAAGAAAAGTGGGGCTTACTCTACCAGATACCAAGACAAACTACAAGACTACAGTAATCAAAACAGTGTGGTACTGTTTCAAGAACAAATAGGCCAATAGAGAACCTGACCCATGGACATAATGTGATATAAATGAGAACATAATACGCACTGAATGGGGCATCACCATCACTGAAGAAAGGATAAGTTGTTTACAGATAACACTGGAAAAACTGGGTCACTGTATGGAGAAAAGTGAAAACCATATTCCTATACAACAACACATACAAGGGTGAATTCTGGATGGATTAAACCTAAATAAGAAAAGTAAATCTATGCAATTAATAGAAAAATGATGTTTCAGAAAACCTCTGTCACCTAAGGGTGGTGGCAAAGAACTCAAACACTTCCAAAGAACAAACCATTGTTGCAAAACATTGATGATTTTGATTACATGAAAATAAAATATTCCTTCTCCACAAGATACTTATTAATTACAAAAGGGAAAAATGCAATTTACAGTGTAGAAACCCGACAGACACCAGCTTAACCAAGTAATCAAAGTGAACATCACCAGTAATGGGACAAATGGACGTCACATGCCTCCTGATAAGATGTACTGAGAAGGCACAGCCTCGTTTCTGTGATATTCCTGCCCAAAATGCATAGCCTGAATCTAATCATCAGGAAACACCAGACTAACCTTAATTGAGGGACACTCTACAAAATAAATGTCCTGTACTCTTCCAAAATGTCAAGGTCATGAAAGATAAAGACTGGAGAATTGTCCCTCAGATTAAAGGAGGCTAAAGAGACAGGACAACTAAATGCAACGTGTGATCTTGGATCAAAACAGTTTTTGTTCTTTTTCTATAAAGGAAATTGGTGGTACAATTGGCAAAACTTGGATAAACTCTATAGATTAGATAATAGTACTGCGTCAATGTTTACTTCCTAATTTTCACAATTGCACTGTGGTTACGTAAGGGAAGTCTTGTTTTTAGAAAACAACATATTGGGGTCTTTATAAATAAAGGCACATTATGTCTACAACTTTCAAACAGTTTAGGAAAAAATTATACACACACACACACACGGAGAAAGATGAAGCAAATGTGGCAAAAGGTTAACATCTGGGGAATCTGACTGAAGGGTAAAAGCAGAATTCTTTGTAATATTTTGCAACATTTCTCCAAGTCTGAAATTATTTCAAAATAAAATGATACAAAAATTAAGGACTTCTGTTTTGTGAAGGACACTAAGGAGAAAGTTAATAGCTGCCACAATGAGAGAAGGCGTTTCAATACATAAAAATTTACAGGTTTGCATGTTCATATCATATTAGATAAAATTTTGAAAGATTTCTGTGAAACTGGTAACTGTGGTTTCTTTAGGAAAGAGAGAACTAGAATTGGGAGGGAGTGGTATTAACTTTATTTGACTATACCACTGCATTCTTCAACTTGTTACAACACTCACGTGTTACTTTTCTATTTTAAAAATATTTTTAGGGGCCAGCCCGGTGGTGCAGCGGTTAAGTGTGCATGTTCCGCTTTGGTGGCCCGGGTTTCGCCGGTTCAGATCCTGGGTGTGGACATGGCACCACTTGGCAAGCCATGTTGTGGTAGGCGTCCCACATATAAAGTAGAGGAAGATGGGCATGGACGTTAGCTCAGGGCCAATCTTCCTCAGCAAAAAGAGGAGGATTGGCAGCAGATGTTAGCTTAGGGCTAATCTTCCTCAAAAAAATAAAAAATAAAAAATAAAAATAAATAAAAATACTTTTTTTTGTTGTTGTTAAATGCATTTTTTTTTTTTAAAGATTTTATTTTTTCCTTTTTCTCCCCAAAGCCCCCCGGTACATAGTTGTGTATTCTTCGTTGTGGGTTCCTCTAGTTGTGGCATGTGGGACGCTGCCTCAGCGTGGTCTGACGAGCAGTGCCATGTCCGCGCCCAGGATTCGAACCGTCGAAACACTGGGCCGCCTGCAGCGGAGAGCGCGAACTTAACCACTCGGCCACAGGGCCAGCCCCTAAATAAAAATACTTTTAAAGTTTCAAACAATCTGAAGTGTACAGAAAATTTGAAGTACAAAACAAAGAACTCCCCCCCACGAACCATTTACAAGTAAGTAGCCAATTTATGTCCTATTATCCTTGATTTAATGTGTATTTTCTACAAACAACGACATACTCCTATATAACCACAGCACAACCGTCAAAATCAGGAAATTAGCATTGATATATTTCTAGCATCTAATCCACAAACCCCACCCTGCTTTTGCGTAATGTCTCAACAGTTTTCTTTATAATAATAAAAATGTCCAGGGGCCAGTCCAGGGGCATGGTGGTTGGGTTCCCACAATTGGCTTCAGTGGCCCAGGGTTCATGGGTTCAGATCCCGGGCACAGACCTACACACCACTCATCAAGCCATGCTGTGGCAGTGTCCCACATACAAAATGGAGGAAGATGGGCAAGGATGTTAACTTGGCAACAATCTTCCTCAAACAAAAGAGGAAGATTGGCAATAGATGTTGGCTCAGGGCCAATCTTCGTCACCTCCCCTCCCCCGCACAAAAAAGAAAAAAAACACCAAAAATCCAGTTCAGATAACATGTGGCATTTTTGTCAAATGTCTGTGGTCTCTTCTTCACTCTGGAACTCTTCCTCAGTCTCTGAGACAGACCATACTGCTTCCCTTCTTCCTTTATCAGGAATTGCCCTAATTTCTGTTTACTTTTCTGAGATTGTCTACACCTTGATTTTTGTAGCATGTTTTACAAACTCAACTGTCCTATGAATTGGGAATAATTTTGCCTTTTTTACGCAGCTCAATGCATTTTGCTGCACAAAGTTTGTCTCTATTTCCATTGACTCAGAAATAAAATCTCCAACGCTCAACAGGCTTTGGGAAGACAATGCCGAGAGAGACGGAGAGAGACAGAGACAGAGTTGATGTCAAAATTCCTGGCATGATAATTTCCCTAAAACAAGATTTCCAAGACACTGTAGAAAAATAAAGCTACTGCCTATAATGAGAAAAAAAAAGTTCAGGAAAGTAAAAAAAAAAATGTGAATGAGAATATTGAGTGCAGAGAACTGTAGAGGCTTTTTAATGAATACCTGCAGGCTTGATACGTCCCTTAAGATTCTGTAAGATTTCCTTGCTTCCCCCCCCTTTTTTAATTAATTAATTAATTTATTTATTTTTGAGGAAGATTAGCTGTGAGCTAACATCTGCTGCCAATCCTCCTCTTTTTTGCTGAGGAAGCCTGGCCCTGAGCTAACATGCATGCCCATCTTCCTATACTTTATATGTGGGATGCCTACCACAGCATGGCATGCTGTGCTGTGCCATGTCCGCACCCAGGATTTGAAACTGCCAACCCCGGGCAGCCAAGAAGCAGGACGTGTGAACTTAACCACTGTGCCACTGGGCCGGCCCTTTTCTCCTTTCTTAAAAGTCTCTGGCATGAACACAAAAGAAAGTCCCATCAAAATCAGTATGAATTAGGTTCTGATAATAATAATATAGTGACCACTATTTATTTTGCGTCTATTGTATGCAAACCTCTATAGCAGGTGCTTTATTCACATTATCTCATTTAAGCATTGTAGCTTTTTGGTGTAAATATTTTAATTTCTGTATTACTAATTGAAAACCCAGAGAGATAACGTGCACACAGATGTTCACTGTAGCATTTATTCATAGAAAATTTAGAAGCAACCCAAATGTCCAACAACAGGGAAAAGTTTAAATAAGCTTTGGTACATCTGCTCAGTAGACTAATTTGTAGCCATAAAAATTTTAATTATGAAAACTGTAATAGCAATTACAAAAAAGAAAAAGTTTTTGATATAAAGAAAATAAGTTTAAAATCAAATACAAAACAGCAAGAGTACTATGACCTAAAAAATGCAATTACATATAATGTGTCCATGAATAAAAATTGGGAAAGACACAAATGAAGGCATTATAAGTAATTTCCCCCTCTACTTTCAAACACCCTGCATTGTTGCTATATTGTCTTTATAATAGAAAAGGTACAGATTGGACCTTGGGAAGCATGGGCTGATGTCAAAAAGGGGAGCACTTAGGAGGGAGCCACCAGGAGTCTGTCAGGGGTGAGCTGGCATGTTTCCCACACTGCAAGGGGAGAAGAAGAGCAGAGACTTAGAGGTTGGTGTCCTGGTTAGTCTCTTGTATCAACTCAGCCCGGCTAGAGTACGCAGTTATTCAATCAAACACTCATTTAGGTAGGTGTTGCTGTGAAGGTATTTTGTAGCTGTGGTTAATAATCAGTTGACTTTATGGAGATTATCATGAGAATGTGGGGCCTCATCCAATCAGTCAAAAGGCCACAAGGGCAAAAGTCTGTGGTTTCCTGGAGAAGAAGAAATTCTGCCTCAATACTGTAGCATCAGCTCCTGCCTGAGAGTTTCCAGTCCGTGGCCTGCCTACAGATTTCAGACTCACCAGTGCCTACAATCATGAGTCAATTTCTGGAAATATATCTCCTAATATATATATATCCTACTGGTTCTGTTTTTCTGGAGAACACTGACTGATACAGTGGGGATGTCACCTGGGAAACGCAGCTGGTCCCTCAAATGGGTCCCCACTAAGTGGCATCCCCCTCTTGAATTTGTCCCTGAAGAGTCTGTTTCTAGACCTTATGGGCTAGTACCTGGTCCTCACGAGTGAGAGTTGATACGATAATAGAGTTTTCACAAGCCTAAACTTTAAAGCCACAATGCCAATTGTAGTGGTTTTAAAATAAGTTCACAAACTCTTTGATATTCCTCCCTTTAAAAAGTGGAGCCTAATTCCCTTGCCTCGAGTGTGGCTAGTCTTAGTGAGCTGCTTCTAACAAACAGAATGTGGTGGAAGTGATGGTGGGGGACTTATGAGAGTAGGTCATAAAAGGCATTGTGGCTTCCTCTTTGCCTTCTCCCTTGAATGACTTGCTCTGGGGAAGCCGGGCGCCATGTTGTGAGGACACTCAAACAGCTCTGGGGAGAGGTCGGCCTGGTGAGGAACTGAGGCCTCCTGCCAACAAGCAGCAGATGAGTGAGTGGAGGCAGATCCTATAGTCTCAGTCAAGCCCTAGAAATGAATAGAGCTCACGTTGCTTAAATGTGTGTCTCTAGCCTAGCAAAAACCATGATAATGAGAAGCACAGGATAAACTTATTTTTCGTGTAAGATGCTCATTATGTTTTTCCTCAACCTTGAGACACTTTCTCAGGTAAAGTGCCTCTAAACATAAAGCAACAGGTCCAAATAGATTTTTTTAGTCTGAAAAAAAAATGCAACAATCATACTACAGAGAGTCCAAAAAAGCCTGAAAATATAGAGAAAGTAGTGTATTTATGGTCTAAAGCCCTTTCTAGGTTTTCTGCAAGTTCCCAGCAGTTGGACACTTGTATTTTCATTCTTATGATCACCTCTGGCTCAGAACTCCTGCTTCCTTATTTTATCTGCTCCACCCTGCATTGATCCAGCACCTTCCTTGATTTTAAAAAGGAAAAATAAAAGCAAGAACAAAAATCACTTATATAAGTGACTTTAGTAAAGATCTGAGATAACTGGAAGAGGATTTTTCATCTCAGAAATGCAAATAACTTCCAAAAAAAGAATAGACCCTCACTGTTCTTAAATGTCCTTGGGCCACCCCACTCTTGGGAAGCTGGCACCAGCCCCCTTACCTCCTTCCCTGAGGTGTCCCAAGCTCAGGACACATGCATCTCTTCTCTTGTCTTCCCTCCCCATTGACATCCCAACTTCAGTCTTCCCACCACATTTGGCAAAGCCATATATCTCTTTACTCCAGCTCTGAAGCCCCCCAACATGTAGGACATTAGGGCTTTTCTACTTAAGAGAACTTACCCTCCCTAGCAGGCATTCCCCCCTTGCTGTGTGAGGTAATTCTCTTAATCTTTTCAATAACCATATGCACATTATCCTCCCATCTTATCCAGAGGAGAATTGTACCCTGAGAGGTTACAGAACTTGGCCCAGGGCACTGAGCTCAGAAGTGGTAGCACCAGGTGGGACAGCCAGCCCTGTCCCAGATGGGCTGATCCGTTCCAAAAGAAAGAGTCTCCCATTAGGAGCTCTGGGACTTGAAGCAGACTTCAGGACACCCTGTCTTCTGGCCAGTGCTGGGGTGGGCACTGGGGATTGACACATCCTTCTTTCAGGCAGTTTGGATCAGCTAGACAGCATCCTCTCTCTGGTCCATTAGGGGCTGATTGTTCAGTTTGAATCTCAGAAGGCAGCTTACACCCATCATTTCCAAGTTCTTGGGGGTTACCTCCATCAGCTGTCTTCGATGGGACTGTCCGGCACTGAGCGGGTTGCTACCAGACAGCCCCTCCCTAGAGAACTGGTGCTGCACCCACCCAACAAGGGATACAGAAGTTGTTCTGTGAAGAACCCTCCATGTTGTCAATTGAGGGGTCTCTCTTGGCAGCGTTCATATCAGAACACTGAGTGAACCAGCCAGAGGGCAGGGGATTAGCAGACCGGTTTTATAGAGGGGAAGGCTGAGCAGGAGTAGCCATTCAGTAAATGTCAAGTCAGATGGAATGCTCTTTCCCCAGACACCCTGATGTCCCAGACCAAACCTTCCTAGCCGTCCGGTTCGGGAGCACACAGTGAGGTGTGGAGTCCTACTGGGCTCCAACGGTTCCAGGTGAAGCAGCCAGTGTCGGAGAGGCAGCCTGTGTGAACTAGAAGGCAGCCAGATAAAACTTCCCGGGGCACCAACACCTCAGCCTGGGGTCAGAAAAGGCAGTAAGACGGGCCTAGAGTTATTGTCACTGAAGAGTGTCCAAGCGCAATGAAACAGCGTTTCTTTTCTTGGGGCTGAGATGAAATGACTCGGGTTGGCAACTGTGATTGTTTAAGGCAGATCAGAAACTGTGATTAGTACATTATGTCTGATTAAATTTTAATGGGAAAATAATAATGATTTAACAAATTAGGTTTGTTTCACAGATAAAATCTGCCTCAGGTGGGCTGGCAGGCTGCTCAGATGTGGCCCCCTAGGGCCCCAGTGCCTGCTGAGGTCACCACAGCACAGAGCTGCTCCTTACAGCCTCAGGTCCCGAACGTCAATGAGGTCGGGTGTGTCGCTGTGCTAGGGTGGGCAAGCTGGCTCTTGGGCCCACCGTGACCTCAGTGCAAGCCACAGCTCAGAGTCTCGTGAGCTGGCTGGACCTAAGCAAGTTTTTTAAAATTTTGGGGGGGCTTCCATTTTCTCATTTATAAAATGGGGATAATCCATACCTCATTGGTTTGTTGTGAGGATTAAATGAGTTAATTCATGTAAAATGCTTAGAACAATGCTTGGGACATACTGCTCAGTAAATTGTTATTATTATTGGATCAAGCTAAGGGGTTTTATCTTACACTGTTGAAACTCAGAAAGGACTGATGTATAAACAAGATGTCAGTTTACTAATTTATCACTAGGAACGTGGCTGACAGGTGGCCTAAAAATCCATCTTTTCTGGTCAACACATCCTTTCTGGGTGAGAAAGGCCACACGAGCCAAGTGACAAGCCAAAGAAGCCCGATGAGGGTGGAATTGAGTGGAGGAGTTAGTGGATGAAGCGCAGGGGCCTGTGGTACCAAGTTCTGATGGACTAAGGCATCCAGTGCGTCTGAAGGCAAGACCTGCTAAAGGGGCAAGTCACTAGAGAGAGTCTGCCTCCTCCCAGGCAGGTCTGGGGACCTCCTGACCAATGGTTGGTCTCTCATACCCTCTCCGTCTCCATTCCAGGATCCAGGCATTCTTGATTCTAATCCCATTTCATGTGTTCTTCCAATCACTTGTGTCCTTCCTTGGCTAATAGTGCCTTCGTCAACCTGATGGTTCTTAAATGTCCCCCTAACCCTGACACACACACACACACACACCACCAAACCACGACTTACAATCTCTTGAATGGCTTCTACATCTCAACCATTGTTTGTTGGTTCTTACTAGTTTTACTCTCAGATAGCTCTACTCCCAAGTTCTGGGTGTGCCATACCTGCATTCTGGCTGTAGAGTTCATGGTCGGGGAAGAGTAAGAAATCTGTGGTGGTGAGAAGGTTCAGAATGACCATGCTCAAAGGTCCCTAGCAGTAAGGAAAAACCTAGACTCTTACACTGATGGAGTGTCAGCAACCTGGATCAAAATATTGAGTGATGGAACAGATTGAGTACAGAACATCCAGAAAGAACTGGAGGAGCCTGAGAGTGTGTGTGTGTGTGTATAGGAGAAGCCAAAGAAAATGACTTTGCAGTGGGAGAGGAATCCAAGAAGGGGTCCCTTCTAGGTCCGAGGACACAAAGTAGGAGGCTTGGGTACCTGTCATTTTGGCTGACTAAACACAATGGTTTTCAGCTGCAGGGCATTATAAACAATATCTCACTAAAAATCAATAAAGCAGTGAGGGTTGCAACAAATATTAATAATCATCATAATGGCTAACAATTATGGAACTACTAAGAACCATGATGAGAGTTTTGCTTGTATTATCTGATTTAATATTCACCATAACCCTACAATATAAGGACCATTATTATTCCCATTTTACAGGATCAGGAAACTGAGGCACTGAAAGGCTTAATCTGCCAGGGTCACACAGCTATTAGATAATAGACTCCAGACTCAAATTTAGTTCTTTCTGACTCCAGAATTTACAAGTTTAAAGCAAATTAAATCAGATTCACAGTCACCTCCCCTCATTCCAGCTTCAAAATACTTCCCTAAAAGGACGGAAGGGCACGTGACCCTGGGTGAGCTCAGGGGCACGTGTGATGTGAGAATGTCACCTATTGCACGAATAGCTGTGGAACTAAGTTGAGAACAGCCGATCTGGAGAGATGTGAGAAGGCTGGGGACTGAGACACCTTGGTTCTTGCCCATCTCTGCACTGGCAGAGGTATCTGAAACTAAGCAAGACACTTAACATCTTTCTGTCTCAAGATCCTCTTCTGTAAAAGGGGAATAACTCAGCAGGAGCCACTTAACACAAGATTATTGAGAAGACAAGACCAAAAGAGAACATTTGTGAAAGCACTCCTCACTGTTAAAAACATGAAAGCATGGGTTGACAAATATTTATTCTAATTTAGGGTTTCAAAGATCTCTCTATATACAGCAAAGCAGAAATTACTTTCAAACCACACATTTACTTAACATAAAGAAAACAGAAACCTAGAATTACCGACAGGGCATGACCTATCCACATTATTAGAATGGGCTTAAAGTGCATGGTGATTTCTGCCTTACCCCATGTAGCTCAGTGAGTGCCAGGCAGAGTCTCACGCTGTGTTCCTGCAGGCATGCTTTCTGATGCCTAGCTCGGGGGACAAGGGCTGTGGAGTGGCTCTCTTAGGACAATCATGTTGATAATGGCCTAGAGCGTCTTTGTGAGCATGCGCGAGTCTGTGTGTCTCCAGAGGTGGCCCCAGGCTGCTGCCCCATCCCTCCTCCCGTGAAATGACACCCTTTGGATCCACACCACTTTACAGTCTACAAGAAATCTTCTTCAGTTTACACAGGCTCTTGTCTCATTTAATCCTTCCAACTATCCAAAGCAGCAGGCAAGACAAACTGTTATGCCCATTTTATGGATAAGGATAATTTACTCAGCAGAGGTGGACTTGCCCAAGATGCCGTCAGTGGTAGAGCTGGGCGAATCCGTGTGTGATTTTTCCACTATCACACGCATTTTTAATCATCTATTTAACGAACTATTCACTGAGTACCCAGTGTGTGGCAGCCACTGTGTCAGGTACTCCTACCCATCAGCTTGCTCTCTTGTGAGAACTTGTTCCAATCCCTCACCTCCCACCCCCTGCCCCAGGAAATGAAGGATGAGTTTTAAGTGATGGAACTGACACACTGACTATTGAGCACGTCACATCAGGAGCTGAGTGATCAACCGTGTGGCAGTAAAGAGCTGCCCTCTAGAGCCAAAGTGGCCAGAATCCCAGCCCTGCCACCCACTATGTCAGCTCCCTGTTTCCTCATCTGTAAACTTGCCAGTTCACAGGGTTGTGAGGCCTGACTTACTGCACATAAAGCACTTACAACATGCCTATTACACAGTAAGAGCTCAATAAATATTAACTGTCATTATGTCTCGAAAGGAAACAAGGAGCGGTTTAAAAACAACAAAAGCCCCCTTTAACCTCTTACTGTCCGAAAGCTTTCATTTCATTTCAAGACTCTGGCTCAGAACAAGGAGTCCCCCCTTGTTTGGGTAGAGCTCACAACCCCTTGCTGAGTCTGCACACCATCCTCCTAGCCTCCCCTCCACCTCTGCCGTGCTGACCCCACATCCTTAGCGCTGGGTTTGGGTCATGGATTCCTTGCTGGTCTCTTGGCCTCTGCTCTCTCCTCTTCCAATGTCATTCTCTACTTTCTCGCAAATAGTTTCCCCAAAATATTCATTTAGCAAGCATTTTTATTGAGCACCTACTATGTGCTGGCACTGTAGTGTATGCTGTGATGGGCTACCCAGATCCCCCTTCAGGAATGAAGGATTTGTTGTCCCAGCTGCTGAGAGTGCTGATGGCAGAAAGTCCTCAGCTGTCAGCCCTTCAGGGAGAGCGCCTCAGCTGAAGAAAACTTCCTCTCCAGAGGTCCACCTCCTGCTAGTAGCAAGCAGCCAGCCAGCATCCACAGATTGATCAACTCAGCGGAAAAAAGGCCTGACCCACAGCCTCAACTCAGGTCAACGCTGCAGCTCTGGAATGTGGGGTTGACTGAGGCTCACTGGGGATGCACTGCTGCTCAACATCTCCCTCTGCTCGATCCTGGTGTCGGTCCCAGGACCACCCCCTAATAAGTACCCTGCATGCTGATTTCCTCTTTAAGCTGCTTCCCAGGGAACCCAACCTGCAACACGCACAGAAAATGCAAAGACGGGTAAGCTGTGGTCTGGCCTTTAAGGATATCAAGGTAAGGTGGGAACTACAATTTTTTTTTTCTGGGAAAGATTTGCCCTAACATCTGTTGCCCATCTTCCTGTTTTTTGCCTTTTTTCCCTCCCCAAAGCCCCAGTACATAGTTGTATATTCTAGTTCAAGTCCTTCTAGTTCTTCTTTGTGAGCCACTGCCACAGCACAGCTACTGACAGATGAGTGGAGTGGTTCCATGCCTGGGAACTGAACCTGGGCCACCGAAGCAGAGTGCACCGAACTTTAAACATTAGGCCATCAGGGCTGGCTCGGAACTACAGTCTTTAATAGCATGCAGCTTATAATGCAGGAAGCAAAGTACGATGAAGCTCACTTGTAGTGGGGAGGGGTTGAGGGAAGCCCATCACTCCAGGTTTGGGAACCCCTAGAGGCCCTTCAACTAGGTTGTGAAAGCCCTCCACAGCCTCGAGCCACGCTACTGGGTGGCCAGGATTTCCCATAGGCTCCAACATCTGGTCTGCATGCTCAGGGTGGTATACAGCCCTGGTGCTCTGATGTTGGTGAGGGTCTTGTTTGGTTTGCATCTGTGTGTAGACCAGACCCAGACCTGGGGAGCGGCTCTTAGTAGGATGTTAGGTTCCAAAATGACAAACTAGCCTGCGGCATGGCCAGTAAACGCAAACGGCACCTCTTCTACTCTGCTAAAATCTGCCTGGAAACCAGTGAGAACTTAGCAAAATGCCTACGTCCCACAAATCTCAAGACAGTAACACCACATTGAAATAACTGACTGGCATCTTTGAGTGCCTTACAGACTGGTGTGGAGGGAATCATGACCCCTCTGCACCCTTGCACCTTGCCTCCCACCACAGACCAGCCAGTTGCCTGAGAAGGCACTGGTGAGTGTGGTCTAAGGGCAGCAGGAGGCCAGGGGTTGGACGGAGACCCTGCAGACTGACGCCTTTCAATGTGGCAGCTCCTGACTGGTTTAAAGGGCTGACTCCAGGGCAGCTCCAGCATCAGCAGGTTGGAAGGACCAGCTTCCCAATGGTTGTGGTTGGGATTAGACTCTCTACAGCACAAAGTGGGTGGCTGCTGTGATGGGCAGGGTGGAGTGATCAAAGGTGGCTTCCCACCCTTCTGTGTCAGATTTCTCTCCTCTCTGCCCTGTGCTTTCTGGAACGGAGCTGGCTGACATCGCCTACATTTTTCATCCCTTAAGACAACCATCTTCTGCCAACTCCCCTCCTCTAAACCCCAACAGTTCATCTTACACACTTATAGTAGGGTCTTTCTCAGCTGGTGTAATTCATTCATCCCAATGATCTCAAGGCCCGCAGTGGTATGTATTGTCATATATACAGGCTCTTCCTATCACTATCATGGAATCAGAGAATTGGAAGCCATCTAGGCAGCCATTCTCTAGAGCCTGGCAGGGCCGAACGGTTCCAGAGACTGGGAACTCACTCTCAGAAGGCAGCCTAAGCTATTTAGTTTTCTTCCCTTTGAGTCCAACCTGCCTACCTCTGGAGTTATTGAGAGAAAATTTACTTTTTGATAGTCCTTCAAATCAAACCAGTCACACAAGAATCACTTTCTGAGTGCTTACTATGTGCTTATCAGCTAATCCTCAACAATCCCATAAAGAAACCAAGTAGGAAGTGTTAGAAAGGTTAAGTGATTTGTTGTGGTTACCCAGTTAATATTGGTGGCCCCTTCTATTGCCAGTAATAGAGCTGGGACCTGATCTTAGACCCAACTCCAACTCCAGTGCACTTTGAACACAAAACCACCTCCAAAGAAGCAGGTTCTGTGTCATGGAACCCTTCAGCTGCATTCCCACGGACTCTGAGTTGGGAGAACTCAAAGAGATTCACAAGCTAGTGAGGGATGAAGGGGCTGAGAGCCTGACAAACAGGCCTCCGACTGGCCCATCTGCAGGTCCGAGGTTGGAAGAGTGCTGGGAGCTGAGAGAAGGCTCTCAGGAGTGTGAGAATGCACGTGGCCACAGACATGGCTGGAAGAGCACCTCCTCTGGCCCTCTGCGGAGGGAGGCTGAGAAGGCAGGCTGGTTGGTGGTCACTCTGCCAGCTTTATCAGTCCACTGGCGCCTGCTCTGTGGTAAAACATCAGAGCCTTCCTGTCTTTATTCTCCTTTACTCCAAACAGGGATCTCTCCCCCAGCTACCTGTAGCACAAAACCCTCAGCAGCTGAGTTAAAATTCCTTGGTTGAACTTTGTGACTACAATTCTCCATGAAGCCAGCAAGTCCCTTCTGTTGATTCTGGTTTTTCTGTTGTCATTGAGAGCAAAGCAATGTCTCTATTTTTGTGTTTTCTGCAAATTATTACATATAGCAGCTAAGTCCTCAAGAAATAATATTTATAAATCAACAGGTAGAATCTACCCTCCCCTCTTAAAGATTGCTTAATTTGAAAACAACGTGCTCTATTTCTTCCCATTAGATCTCATTCTCAATTCCCTACCTCCCCAGCCCGTCCCATGTGGTTAGAGGAAAAATAAAGGACATCATAAAACCACTCAAGCAAAATGAGGACAAAGACATTTTCTCGGTTTCTCTTCAGCCCCATCTGAGGGTCCAGATCAGAGAAGAAGGTGAACCTGGGCCAGAGCCCACTGGAGAAAGCAGGTGGCAAACCACTGGTCTCGGTTTGAGGCCAGGTTACAGAATCACTTCACTCTCCCAAGCAGTGGGGCTGCGAGAGCAGAACACGAGACCCCTCCAGTTGATCCCAGACCACAGGGAACACCACCAGTCATGTAATACACTGCCCTTCATTTCACCAAGGCAGCCCAGCGCAAGGTCAGGCAGGTGACCTCTGAGCCCCAGCAGCTTTAATGATGTCTCCTTCCAGGGACAAGGCTGGTGGTGCCATAGCTGCCTCCATGTGACTGATACAAGTGTCACAGGAAAACACCAAGTGAGGAGCCCACACTCCTGAACAGTGGGCAAACACTGTAGCCCTGCCAGGGAGTAGCAGAGATGAGACATGGGAGATGCAGCGGGAGGTTTAATTTACATAGCAGCCACTCAGGGCCCAGTCAGAGCTGAGCCAGTAGGGGAAATCTATAACCCCAGAGGGCACCCCCCACCCCTTCCCCTTGGAAGACCAGTCCTCACAGACTCTTACAGGGGCTCCCTGGGTTGTGCAGAAGATGCTCCAGTCAAAAGGAGAGATTTGGAAATAAGGCTGTCCCCAAAGTCAGGGGAAGTCCATGGCCTGGAGATGGTTGCCTACGTAGTGGCCCAGGGGTCTGAGAGACCAGTCCATGTCCTGGGCAGAGTCCTCAGCTGGTGTCCCTAGAGGAAGCCCTCACGGCGGAACTGTTCCTGGAGAAGCGCACGGTACTGGTCAAATCCACCCTCGACCCGGGTGACGCCGCCTTTTTCGCATACCCACAACTCCCGGCACACCAGACGGATGAAGCGCTCATCATGGGAAACCAGAATCACACCACCCTGAAAGACAGGAGACCAGGAGGCACTCAGGGGGGCCCCAAGGGGTGCTGAGGTCTGGGGAGGAGTGGGTGGTGAGAAGGCAGACTCACCCTGAAATTGTTGAGAGCACGGCCCAGAGCCTCAATTGTCTCCATATCCAGGTGGTTTGTGGGTTCATCCAGAATGTAGAAGTTGGGACTGGAAGCAGAACCCACAAACATGGGCCATTATGGTGGGTGGGAGAAAATGTACTCCTCTAACATGAAGGCAAGAGGATCACTTTCTACTAGGCAAGAGAGGAAGAGGGAGGGCAAGAGCTCTAGAAAATGAGGCCTCACCAGGGCATGGTCATCTGAGCAAAGGCTACCCGGCTCTTCTGGCCCCCAGACAAGCTGGCAACAGGGCGCACAGCCAGTTCTCCAGAGATGCCGTACCGGCCCAGCTGGTGACGATACTCCTCCTCAGGCCGTCCTGGAATAGGCCCCACCCCATCCTGTGGGTTCTTGGCCCAACTCCCTCCCTTCTCCCTCCCCTAGCTCTGTCTCCACATGCCCATGTTCTTACACCTACACTCGGGTGGGCTGCTCAGCACCCTCCCCCAAGGTAGGCCCAGCTGTAGGCATCAGCCCTGGCCCTCTTTCCTCAACTCAAATCCCTGTCGCACCAGGAAACTTGCGTGCCAGCAATTCCACAGCACTGACATTCAGGTCCAGCTGCTCCACATGGTGCTGGCTGAAATAGCCAATCTTCAGATTCCTGCAGGCAGAAACGAAGGATGGAAGGCAATGACCATAAAGGAATATAGCCACCATGCATGGGTGGTTGGGGAGTGAGGTGTGGGCCCTACCTGTGAGCATGTCTGATACCTCGAACAGGTGCCAGGTCCCCCATAAGCAGCTTCAGCATGGTAGACTTCCCAGCCCCATTCTCCCCAACCTGTAAGAAGAAACATGAGAAGGTTAAAGAGTATACATGTGTGGCACACAGCAGGGAAGGAGAGGAGCATTCATCCCAGTCATCCCAATGACTCCTTCAACAACTAAAAAAATATTTTGAAGGAAGTGTAGAGAAAAATGAAGGAAGTAGTAAAGATGTAGAGGGAACCAATACCTAAGTACCTACTAAGTGCTGGGGATTTAATTCTCCCATTAACCAAGTAAGGTAGATGTTATCTCCATTTTAAGGACAAGGAAACTGCTTAGTAACCAGGCTAGGAAATGGCAGAGGCAGGATCTGAAGCCTGACCCTGAAGCCCAGGCTCTGTCCTCTCTGTTGCATGGTTTGAGAAAACTCAGAACCGAGACCACTAAGATAAAGTCCTGCTCTCAGTGTTCATAAAATACCACAGGCCAGGATTTTCATCTCTGCAAACAGCCCTGTGAGGCTGGAGGATGGGGCAGCACAAGAACAGCCAAGCCCTTGGCCCAGGCCCTGACTCCTGTTCCTGTGGACCTCTTCCCTTTGTAGCCTGAGGATCTGGGCCAATTGACACCACATATTGGGGTGGGAGAATCCCAGCTCATGGAACAGAGAAATAGCAACCATACCACACAGATGCGGGACTCAAGATCAGCGGAGACTGAGAGACGGCTGAAGATGACGTGCTTAGGGTCATAGTAGAAATCCACCTCATCTAGTTGGAGAATTGGTGGTGAGAACTTCTCAAAGCCATCAGGGAACCTGTAGGAGGTGGGGGTGAGGAGCACGAGGGCAGCCAGAAACAAGAACTTCCCCACCTGCCCCTCTGGCAGCACTCACTTCATCACGACCTCCAACTCTTTGTCCACGGGTTTCAGCTCAGGCCTGAGGAGAGAAGAGACAGACGAGATTTATGACTCTAAAAAATAACTTTCTTGTTCTTATCACACAAGTAATATATGTTCAGAGAAAACTTAGAAAAAGCCTGTACTCTCACCACCCAGATAACCTTCTTATTTTAGAGTACCTTCTTCTAGTTCACTATATGCTGGGAAAATAGGATTATCTTTTTTGTTGCTTTTTGTTCTCCCAGTTAATATATTGTGATATATGTTTCAATGTCACAAAATCCCAAGCCTTATGATTTTAACCTCCCCCACTACCAGTACCTCTAGAAAGGCTGCTTCAAGATTAAACCCTAATGCTCAGTATCATTAGTCATTAAGGAAATGCAAATCAAAACCACAATGAGCTATCACTTCACACCCACTAGGATAGCTAAAATTAAAAAGACAGCAAAGTATGGGCAAGGATGTGGAGAAACCGGAACCCTCATACACTGCTGGTAGGAATATAACACAGTGCAGCTGCTTTAGAAAACAGTTTGGCAGTTGTTGAAAAGTAAAATATAGAATTATCATGTAACCTAGCAATTTCACTCCTAGGTATATACTCAAGAGAATAGAAAACGTATGTCCACACAAAAACCTGCACACAAATGTTCATAGCAGCATTATTCCTATGAGCCCAAAAGGCGAAATAATCCAAACGTCCACCAACTGATGAATCAATAAACAAAATGTGGTATATCCATAAAATGGAATATTATCTGGCCATAAAAAGGAACGAAGTACTGGTACATGCTACAACATGGATGAACCTTGAAAACATTATGCCTAGTGAAAACAGACACAAAAGGTCATATGTTGTATGATTCCATTTATATGAAATGTCCAGAATAAGCAAATATATAGACACAGAAAGTAGATTAGTAGTTGCCTAGGCCTGGGGGCAAAATTAACTCTCCAAGAGCAATACAGAATAGTTTGCTTTCCTGCAGAGGAAGAAGTTAAAGCTGGTTCCTAGAAAAGAGCAGACCTAGAAGGGGAGGGCAAAGGGTGGCCTGCAAAACGAGAGAACAGAAGTCAGGGTCTGGTCAAGGACCTGGTACTCACAGCTTCTCCAGCATCTTGAGTTTACTCTGCACTTGAGAGGCTCTGTTGGCATTGTAGCGAAACCGGTCAATGAAAACCTGTGGGTGATGAGTGCAGTCCCTGGTCAGGCTCCCTCACTCCCTGCAATTCCAAAACCTGTGGGGTGGGACCTGCCCGTTCCCACACCTGGATATGCTGGCGATACTGCTGCTGGGCCTCATATTCACGCTGCTGGTTGAGCAGCCGCTCCTGCTTGCTCTTGATGAAGGTCTCAAAGTCTCCCCGGTAACCATCTAGCCGCTGGCTATGCAGGTGGATGATGTCTGTGGCTATGGCATTCAGGAAGTTGCGGTCGTGGGAGACGACCAGGATTGTGGAGGGCCACGTCTGGGGGGGGGGGGGGGGGTCACAGGATGGCAGGCCCAGTTTGGGAAGGCAGTCAGCTCTCAGCTCCCCAAGGCGTCTTGGAGGCAGACCTTCCCAGACCTACTCCAGCACCTGTAGGCACTCACCTGCAGGTAGTTCTCCAGCCACAGGATGGCCCTTACATCCAGCATGTTTGTGGGTTCTGGGAAAGTAGGGGAGGACACATTTGGGATTGAAGCGCTGGAGAACTAGGAACTTGGATGTTGCCACCCTTTCCCACCCAAAAGTCACGGTGCCCCATTCAAACTCACCGTCTAACAGCAGAAGATCTGGCCTACGGAAAGAATGCAAGAGTTGAGGGTTTAGGTCAGCAACCCATTGCCATCTCCCAAGAACCAAGGCCCATCCTCCATAGTATCCATACACAGGCCCAAGAGACTCACCTGGCAAACAGGGCCCGGGCCAGGGCCAGTCTCATCCTCCAGCCACCTGAGAACTCCCTAAAGAAAGAGAGAGCCACATCAGGGGTGGGTATTCACCAGGGCAGGCAGGGGCAGTGCCAACAGTGTTCAGAGCCAAGAATGTAAGGGCCACTCACCGGGTGGGCTGCTGCTGCATTTTAGGAGTAAAGCCAAGCCCAGCAAGAATGACTGATGCCCTACGGATGAAAATATTGAAGAACCCGGTTGGAATAGATAGCAAAATGGAAAAGTGAAATCTGACAGAGGGAAAGGGAATTTTAAATACCTGGCAGGTGCCTTGTCAGCCTCAATCTCCTCCAACTTGGCATAGATTTCTGCCAGCTGTGCAGCTTCTGAGCCCTCAGCCCTGGGGTGGGAATGGGAGGAAGAGCAATGAACCTGGGGGGGGGGGGGGGGGGGGGGGGGGGGGGGGGGGGCGAGCCCGCGCGGCGGGCGGGGGGGGATGGGGGGGCCCCGGCCCCCCCCCGGGACGTAAAATTCGGGGGGAAGGAA